>NW_021681054.1:219173-255594 GCF_001412515.2 Diachasma alloeum
TTTTTTTTTTTTTTTTTTTTTTTTTTTTTCACAATCAATGTATTGTAAACTGTGAAATGTGCCTATTTGTCAGACACGACCATTCTTTCTTATAGTCTTTTTTATGAAAATGAATGAATTGATTGTCCAGTGAACACTGGAACGTTGAGAGGAATAATAAACAAATATTGAAAACTCACATCCAAGGACCTCGACAATAACTGGATCGTATGGTTTGGTCTAACGTGTGAGTTTTTAAAAAAGTATAGGACTTTATTTAAGATTAATCTATTTCTCAGAATCATGCATCACATAATGTCATAATCATCGTCACGTAATGTCGTTTATCCCCTGTCTCATTAACAACTTTAATGATAAAAACAAATATAATTCAATGAATAAGTATTAGGCATGTTAAAGGATTTACTAGAGAAAATGATCATGTATTAATGTAGCTGGTGTGTGCATGTATATATTTGTGCGTTGCCAACCTGGGGTGGTAGGATACTAATTGATGAATTGATTTATTGATGGAACCGAGAAAATTCGTATGGTGATATATCATTAATTTTAAGAAAATTAATTGCCAAGGTAAAATGATAGGGTTCTTTTGTCGAGCGACCGATGCTTGACATGACAGGTATATTATGTATATAAGTGGATGTTTAGATGGATCCGTCCAGCCCAAGTCTGCTTTTTTTTTTTCAAATTAACCATCTTAAGAACTTGTATTAGTAATGTTTTTGTTTGTTTTATTTTTTTACTAACGTATCCATTTTTATTTTGTACGTTTATACTGCCAATTTTTGTGGGTTATCCCACTCATTGTTAAGTCATTAGCCATTACTCGTAATTATTATTGTGAAAGTTTATGAGTCAAGCAGCGTTGAATATTTCATGATTGATCGAGTGTTGATGCATAATTTAGAATATTTAATTTATCTTGATGTTGAAATTGTGAAGATATTTTGGATCTGTGATTTGGTGATAGTTGATTGGCATTGATTATGAATTTATGAATGAATTCAATAATTAATGTTTTTGTTAATTGATTGAGTCCAGGGGACTTTGGGCGGACTTAGTCATATCATAGTTGAATCGAAAAAGTAATGGAAAAAGAAAAAAAAATAGGTAAATTGAACGGTGACGTCGATTCGCAACGAATCCCGATTCCATCCGTCGATTGCATACTTGTTTACTGGCCAGCAATGGTTTGTGCAACTTAAAAGAGCTCAACAAGCCGTCCTTCTTCCATTTTTACAAAACTCATCAAAGCAAATAAAGAGATAGTGAGGTTGAATGAAAATTCATGAAAAATGGTGGATTTTGCTGCGAATAGCAATCACCGGGCAAATGTAGTCTCCCACGTATTTAGGGTAGATGTTTTCAATGGGTTCCACATTAAGAAAAAGGGAAAAAACGCAAGACGAAAAGCATGAAAGACAAAACACACACACACA
This sequence comes from Diachasma alloeum, assembly GCF_001412515.2. Taxonomy (NCBI): domain Eukaryota; kingdom Metazoa; phylum Arthropoda; class Insecta; order Hymenoptera; family Braconidae; genus Diachasma; species Diachasma alloeum. Next base: position 220,613 of record NW_021681054.1, read on the forward strand.
TTACTTCCCTAACAATCCATGTTATCTGTAACATCCTATAGATATTATTACTACATTGTATGGTTGCTATTATTATAACTCAAAGTTAGGAAAAATTATTATCTGTTTATTGATTACAATATTGATTGTAATACTGTAACATATTTTATGTAAGCGATTATTATAAAAATATTCGTACGCAATAATTGAAGTACATTTATTTGGAAATACCTCAGTATTTAAATGACCAAGTTTTAGTGTGAAGAAGTTGCTCCATCACAAATGTTTACCTCCTCTTTAATTGATCCTATAGATTCTTCAACTTTCTTCACATCATCTTTGTCGATAATTTCCATAGGTTTTGAAGTGTAATCAAAAGTTTTAATTACGGATTGTGATTGTTTAATCCATAATTTATATCCTCGTTTCGTTGGAATTGTTCTAGTAGTTTTGCAAAGGAGACATGTCCATTTTACAGCCTTCACTGGTTTCGATATTAATCTTACTTTGGCTGATTCACCAGGTATAAGAGGGATCTGACAACTTTTGCAGATGCTTCGTTTGACGTCGGGTTCCCTAAACCAGGGGAAAAAAATTATAAATTTCATTAAATAGTCACGAATAGAACTTTTAATGAGATTATATTTTAGATTTGTTGTATTTACATTCTGAGAACAGATCGTTTTGCACAGCTGACCATGATATTTCCACACAATGAAGCAGCAACATGATCCTTCTTGGATAGCAACTGACCAGCTTGGAAGAGATAATTCATCCTTTCAAAGACGTCTTTTCCCTGGCATAATTGCTCACCTCCAATAATTGCCATTTTATTATCAATAATTCCTTTTGTGGAGAAAAAAAGAGCATTTGCAGTACTTGCCCATGGCCGATGGCATAAACATTCATCATCCAAAGAGGTTAGGTCATATGACCATTTCAGATAAAATGTAAAACCACAAATAAGAAAGCGAGGATAATGATTCATCTTTAAAAACACTCATCATCACAAGTTGTTCACTAGTGAAAAAGATTTTTTCTTCTATAGCAGAAGATTGCTTACTTTTGTTTTTTTTTCAAGAATAGGACCCATGGCATATGAACCAGTGCCACACTATCATATTGGTCATTGTATGTAGAAAAAATTAAAATAAATAAAATGCAATTGTTTTTAAAACGTAGAATGATTGGCTTTATTTACAGTTGTTTCATTATTTTATAAAAAATTGGATTAGTTGATAAAAAATTACATAAAAATAATATATATATATAGATGTGTACAGTTATTATAATTAAAGTGTTATGCTTTGTAATAATAGGGAGAATAGATAGGCTCCTGAGGATAGCTTGATGATGAGGTAAATGCTGCGAGAGGTGTCTTATCTGATATTTCCCTCTTCAAGGAAGCAAGACTCTTGATAACAGGAGTGGCAATAAATTTTGGCATGTTAATTATTTTTGATTTGTTGGGAGAAATATTTTCTTGCTCGTCTTTGGAGTATTTGTCAGTAATTTCGAGGCTTTCCATCATCTCCGGGTTCAAGATACTGCTGTCTTCATCAGTGTCTTGTGGTCTAAAGAAATTTCAATGAATTGAATTATTTCAAAGACACAAACAACACAATTTGTTTTTTACTATAAAGAAAGCACTCACAAATTTGGTTGGCCAACTCCCTCATATCCGAATTCAGTTAGAAGGCCCTCGATTTCGTAGGCTTGTTGCCTCAAGTCCTCATAAATATTTGTACATTCATCCGAGAATCTGTATACATCCGTAATATAATTGTCTCTTGGCTGATTGTCTTCAATAATTTCATCCTGTAGGCATATTGATAATGGCATCAAAGGAATTAATATGAAGAACAACGAGAAGAACTCATATGATATTAAATTAATTGGTTATAAACAAGTGATGAGATAGATTTTAAAAAAAGTCTTGAATAATTTACTCACATGAATATCTTTAATCGACTCCAAAAAATTCTCCAGGTGCTTACTCGCCTCTTCTACGAGCTCTCCATACTTACTAATGAAAATATGAGGTGTCTCCCATTGTTTATCCAGTCGTTTAATTCCCTCATCGACAATTTTTCCTTTCTTTCGTAAACTTTCCCAAAAACCCGACATATCCTCACTTTCTCAAGACCTTTCTCCAAATAAAATGGAAACAAGTCCAAACGGTCTTTACATTCAAAAGGACCATAAACCAAGCAAAAACGATTTCAGAGCCACCGGAGGGTTTTTTTAAAGGAAAATATAACGTTTAATTATCGAGCCTGGGTAAAGAAGAGCGGATCGATGTTATCAGAATGTCTTTCTCCAAACCACCATGAGCCAATCATCCATGAACGTTTCCGTTGGACCTTGAAGCCAGAATCGGCCAATCGGCCAGAATCTCCCACCTCCCCTATTGTCTGCTACTCCCTTTCATTGTGAAAACCGGTTGCCGGTGTACTCTCCGGGCTGTTACAATTGAAAGACATTATAATACGCTCTCTCGATTACATCGCATTGAGATTTCAGCTCCAGTATTTAACGAACCTTCCAGAAGCTTTCATCAAAGAATAATACATCAAAGGTGAGTCGGTTGGTTTGGGCCCGTTTATTGCGTCGTTATTTTATTTTACAAAAAAAAATTCTGATAATTTTTTGGCGTCAATTCGGAGGAATATTTTTTCCTTTGTCCTGTAAGACTCCTTCATGACTAACGGTATTCGATCGAGTCGTGGTTACTGGTTAGTGTTACGCAATTACATATAAGTATCTGGAGATTGGAGATTCAGTCGTTGGGATATAATAGCTCAGTGAAAAATTATTGCCATTATTTGCTTTCTTTGTTTTAATAATGAAGAGATGGGATTTTTTGCTGATTGAAGCATTTCGCGATGAATAATTTAGATTTGGTTTTGTGAGTGGAGAGAAATACTGTTGAAAAGTCATTTGCTATGTATAGTATGAATCGTGAAAATAATGGCCAGGGGTTTATTATTACTGGTTCAATAATATAATGCACCAGCGCATGTTTATTTATACTGATTGAATTTATATTGCCGAGGAAGGAGATTAATTGTCATTATCAGGGTCTCGGTCAATGTGAGTGAAGCGTGTGTCACTTGCCGCTATTTAATGCATATTTAGCAATGAAAATTCATTTATGATTCACATTCTGATGCAATTGCTATGTGCTAAGAGAAATGATTAGCGGAGGAGTGCATTATTGAATTATCCCGGTTAGATTATTATCTAACGAGTGATTTTGATAATTTGATTTTTATTATTTAATTATCTAACTGGAATATGAAATACTTTCATTAAATTTATTTGCAATGGTAATATTCTAGATGTCTGTACTAGCACTTCAGAAGCCAGCACCAGTTTTCAAAGGCACTGCTGTTGTCAAAGGACAGTTCAAGGACATCTCATTAACTGATTACAAAGGAAAATATGTTATTCTCTTTTTCTATCCCCTCGACTTGTAAGTAGAATTATTTTCATTATAGTTGTACAAGTTTTAAGTTTAAATAGTTTGTATAATTATTCATTAAAATTTCCAGCACTTTTGTCTGCCCCACTGAGATCATCGCATTCTCAGACCGTGCAGGTGAATTTCGTGCTATCAACTGTGAGCTAATTGCGGCCTCATGTGATTCACACTTCTCTCATCTTGCATGGGTGAATACTCCACGCAAACAGGGGGGTCTTGGAGAGATGGACATTCCTCTTCTTGCTGACAAGAGCTTGAAAACTGCACGTGCTTATGGTGTTCTTGATGAAGAAACTGGTATTCCATTCCGTGGACTCTTCATTATCGATGATAAACAGAATCTCAGACAAATCACCATCAATGATCTGCCAGTTGGACGGTGAGAATTTCATTGCACCACGTAATCTCAAAATAAATGTACTATTTTCAATGAAAAAACATGAGCAAAAAAAGTCTTTTTCACGCAGAAATAATATGAAAAGAAATATTCTATTATTCATAAAATTGTTTAATTTCATTTAATTTCAAATGTTGTTATTTTTTCTTGTCAATTTTTACAGTTCAGTTGATGAGGCCCTTCGTCTTGTTCAAGCATTCCAATACACTGACAAGCACGGCGAGGTCTGCCCAGCCGGCTGGAAACCAGGCAAGAAGACCATGAAACCCGACCCAGCCGGATCCAAGGAATACTTTCAAAACAACTGAATGTTGAACATCATTCAACGACAAGAGGAAATAATATTTTTTCTTTTCATTCACCTACTTGTCCATTTCACTCTGAGAATAATAAAATATTCTCTTCAATCAACTATCGATTAATTCCATTTAGTTTTAAGAGCGATCGTGAATCATTCATCACGCTAGTCGTGAGCATTATTTCTTTTGAAGAGAAATCAATAAATAATAAAGCATTGTAATAAAATACTGTGAGCATTGTTCATTTCTCAAGCAAGCTTTTTTATTTCTTCAACTTTTTGTCAATAATGTGAAGGTTAACGCGGACTGAACTGCCAGTCAGCAAGAGAGTGACTGAAATAGTAATTTCTCTACAACAAAAAGTCATCGAAAAATTCAACAAGAATGAACCAAGTCTGCGAGAATGCCATTACAAAAACAGGCGAGTTTGTTTGGCATAGACCATGACTCTGTTTTTTTTTAAATTAAAATTGTCATGTCTGTCAGGGTTATCTCAAGTGGAGATATTCAGCATTAACGTCAATTGCATTTTTATATTTGCATTATTATTATTATTATTATTATTATTATTTAGTTGATAAGCGAAAAATTACTGACTCTCGACGAATTGATTATTTCTATCAGGATGGGGATTATGCAATTATTTCATCATTGGTTTGTGCTCAATGTGCACTGTGGCAGAGGCTGGTGCTTCTCTGATTGTCATTATCCTAACACCTTTACTCGCGTGTGATCTTGCCTACAGCAAACAGGATGTCATGACGTTGAACGCTGTTTCCTCCCTCGGTATTGATGAAAATAGACGATAGATTCAATGAGACAAAATATGAGACACATTAATGCAGTAACGACGCTCAGTTTTAGAAAAAAAAAAAAAATTTAATTATAATATTTAGGAATGGCTCTGGGTGCACTACTCTTTGGAACTCTAGGGGATAGTAATGGCCGTAAATTGCAAATTCCCACGACCATGATTGTCATATTCTGCGCCTCCATTGGCTTGTCATTCTCTCAGAGTTATATCCTCATTGGTTTCTGCATATTTATCCTTGGAGTCGGGTAAAATCTGCTGTGATATTCAATTAAAATATTGCTGCATTCTTGGAATGGTTTTTTTTTTTATAGCGTTTCAGGTAACAATGTCATGATTCGCGTCTACATGATCGAGTGCCTTCCAGCTAAACGTCGAGGAACTTGCCTCGCATTTCTGGATTTTATGTGGATCGCTGGCATGATTTCGGCACTTGGTATACAACCTATATTTAGAAAATGTGGAGGATATAGCTATATGCCTATATTTAGTCTTAGTCTCCATTACTATTCCAAATTCAATGACTTTCAATATTATCTGCGAGCTTATGTTGATTAAAATTTCTTGTATATTTAGTATCGTTATTATTGATGACGAGGATAACTTGTTACTCGATCGTTATGTTATGATTTAACCGCATTGATTTCTATTGCAATTTCAAAGCAATTTCGTGGTGGTTGGTGCCCTCGATAATTCGAATGCTTGGGAATGAGTTTCGTCCGAGTTCATGGAGAGTCTTAGCAGGAATCGGTGGAGCTCCGAGTCTCATAATGGCTTGTGCGACGAGTTTATTACCCTCAAGTGCGCGGTACCTAGTTTCTCGACGGCGTCCAGTCCAAGCGCTGTCGGTTCTCCAGCAGATATTTGCCATCAATTACTCGAAACATGCGGATAATTTTCCTGTACGTTTTCTTGTAACGTTTTTTTGAATTGTTGGACCTTTGTCAATTAAAATTGATGATTTTTATTGAAACCTACAGCAGTGCGGCAATCTAGATGGAGATGGGACCGCCGAACTGGATGACGACGCTGATGAAGAGACTAATAGCACTTTAGTTATTATAAAACGTCACTTTTCCAAGACTTGGAAACGAATTGTCCTCATCTGTTCACCAAAATTTATGAGAAATACCCTACTACTACTTATAATTCGTTTACTGCTGTTTCCGGGGTAAATTTGTGGATTATTTTATACGAGAGAATGTGACGTGTCGGTTTATAAGACTCACAAAAAATAATTTAGATTCATTTGGATGACACTGTGGAGCACCCATCTCACCCACGTAGGCAAAAACAGGGAAAATACCACCTTGACATTGGCTAAACATTGCGTAACTGACACCGGGGATATTGTTATGAGCTTTCTTCATAATTGTCACGTAGCCAACTATTCATTCTTCGAGTACTCGATTATTTTATCATCGGGATATGCTTTAGGGGAATGTCTATTGGTGCTTGGAGCTGATGTCATCGGAAGAAAACTGTCCATTAGTATGTTGAGTTTTTTTCTTTTTCAATCAGTGGCAAATAGTAACAAATTTATTTGGACAATTTTAGTCAAAATTTTTCTCGAAATGTTGAATTTTTTATTCGTACAAATAGAGTAAATATAAACTTCCTGAAATTTAATTGTATTGAAATGTGATGGATGTATTTCAACCGGAAGTGCAAAGTGATTGATCGTGCCTGTGCGCTATAAACTCAAGTACTAAAAATACTTGACTCGTGAAAGTTGTTACTGGGGCTGGAAAATTTCAGAGAGAGATTCCCGTGCAACTGCAACAATTGGAAATATTCCTTTTTACGAATATTTCCATTGAAATGAACAGTGGATGATGAAAAATTGAGTGAATTGTAATTTTCATATTTCAGTTACTTCGGCTCTCATTGGAGGAACATCGATTCTCGCCATGATTTTTCTATCTCACAACAGCACAACTGTCCTATCGATATCTTTTCTCGCCTCGTACTCTGTTATGCATACAATTACAACAATTTTACTGCTCGAGAATTATCCAACATGTGTGCGGTAAGCGACTATTTTTGTTATTTTGTTACATTGTATTATTTTGTCACGAGTTTTGAATTGTAGAGGAACGATGACAGGTCTAACCGGAGTACTGCCCCACCTCGCCTCATTCTTCATAAAGTTCCTTATCCACATCCCATGTCCAAATACTCTCTACATAGTATCCAGTCTTTTAATAGGTACCAGTGAAAAAATAGCACTTGTTGAAAAAAATCATACCCTCATGTCGATGTTTTGCACACGTGTTAAACACATGCCAAACGTACGCCTAAGAGGCACCAAAAATATCCGAAAAATGAGGAAAAACTGCTGTTTACATACCAAAACGCCTCTGTATACTGTTGTATGGAAAATGTTTATAGTATCCATCAGACTATAATTAACATACTTGAGATTGATTTAGTTTTGTATTTTCGCACAGGGGCTGTGATACCAGCTTTGCTTATACCAGACTTGACCAACGCCCCAATGCAACAGTAAAATCGATGCCTGCAAGCTGTTATCCATCATCAAGGAGGAGCTATTATTCATTCTTTAAACCATTCTTTAGCTCGAAATGCTAAATAATCATATGTGTAATATATTTCAATTTGAGCTAATACAATAAATTTTAATTGCTGGGAAAAAAAACGTTGAATTCCCTGAAAAGTCTTGATCCCATAGAAAAGTGCAAAAAAATCCAGAGAGGTGAAAAAAAAAAAAAATCGTAGAAGCAATGGAGGAGCGCCTTCCGCGTGTCTATTTTAACCGGCGTGTGAGAGTAGATGAAGAGCATTTATAATTGCGCATGCCCACTAGATCCTACTCAACACTCATCTCGTTTAACTCTCAGTCTCTTGGTGATTCTTGGCAGTATCCACTGGGCAGTCACCACATACATAGGGGGTGTAGGGTAGTGAAATTTTCAAATTAAATCAATTAAACAAAATCCATAAGCCATGTAAGTGGCTATATTAATGGTGTCATTCCTTTACGCTATTTCCTATTTTCTGATGATTAATAGTGCGTAAGTTGTTTAACATTTTTAAAATGTATTTATTCATATGAATCATCAATAAATACCAAAACAAATAGTATGGAAGCCCATTTGGATCAAGTATCATCTCTCTTGGGAAAAAAATCATGCCGGAAAGGTGGAAGATTAGAGAAAGATCTGCCATCAACAACAAGCCCTCCAGATCCCCCTTCACCAGGCGTTTCAGCATCATCATCGGCGGCGGTGGGGGCGGGGGCGGAAATTGTCAATGTCGATAATGCCTTTAATCACCTGTCCAAACTCTACACCCTGGTGGAGCAAATAGTGGAGATGCGGAACACAAGTTCAAAAATGTTCAACAAAGTGCGCCAACTAGAGCGGGTAAAAGCTTTGAAGAAAGTTAACAGTGACTTGGAAAAAGCATTGTCAACTGGCCAACATGTCCCACTGCCCGACGAAGACGTTGGATTTGCAGAGTCGCTGCTGGGTGCCATGTTGGCTAGTAATTTTGAGGTGCCTGCTCGGAGAAGTTGCAATATTAACCGAGCGTCATCTTCAGCGAAAAGAAGAGGAGGCAGCTCTTTATCGGTGAGCATGGAGCAGAGAAGAGTTTCTTGTCCAATGGCTGTTGAAGTGCCAAGAAGAAACTCTGCAAGAGCCATCATGAGAAATTGCTCAGCTGCAAAGAGTGCTAATCATAAACAGAGACCCTATCCTCTGGTGATAGGATTGCCCAAAATCTCCAAGTGGACTCGTGTGAAGGCTGCTTTTAGGTGGGAAAGAGCTGCCTGCAACACAGCAGAAACAGCATCAGTCCCTCCCTTTGAAATTGGAACTCCTACAAAATTATTGAATATACCGGAAAATAATGTTGGATGCACTTGCCAAGTCTCTGGGCCTTCCACCCCAGCTGGTACCATATCTTCTTCGTCGTCGTCCATTGATGATGTCTTTCACAGTGAGTGCCTCTAACTTTTCACAAGTAGTGCCAAGTATTCATCAGATGAAAAGTAGTTAGTTTTAAGAGTAGGGATTTTATTGGAAGGCTGGCTTTTATCGATGGATCTTATTAATATGGATGGATTATCTTCCTTTGAAGGATCACGCAATGACAGTAGTCATCAGAGGGCAGAAATTGACGATTCAGATCCATCAAGAAGAAGTCGCTCGTTGGATGGAGAAACACTAGTTCCAATGATATTTAATTACAGCCAGCGAGGCAAGGTGATTTGTTGTTTTCCTAGCTATTTTGGTTATTTTTATTATTTTTGAGAATTTAAAAGCAAAAGTTGGTTGTGCCATGAAAAATACTTGATCAGGCTTGTTATTCTCATTCTATTTGCGCAGAATCCTTTAAATGCAGTGAAAATTGAGTGCCGGATGGCCAAAACCCCGTGGGGAAAAATGAAGGACATGATGCAGCTTCGCCGTGAAAGTTTGGGAAGGCAAACAAGTAGAAATTCACGAAATGAAGACAACCATTCAACATCGAGTTTAGACTCGACTGATTTACACAGAATCGAGGTGATTCTCAATGAATGCAAACTTTGCAAGTTTCTTTTTTAACCCTCCGTCTTTCCTTTTTTGGCCATACAAAACAAGTTGCTATCTACAAATGTCGAAGGGTAAGATTTTTTTTTTCTCAGCGCAGATTAGAGGTCGACATCCTCAGTTAAAGTCTGAATCGTCGGCAGCGACGTGTTAGCCCACTTTTGCATTTAAAAATATCTCAGTATGTATACAAGAACGAAAAGATATCCCCCTAGAGACCCGTCTCAATCGTTGCACGCAGCGCAGAGTGTGCAGTCTTTTTTTTCATTCACTTGATATTTCTTTTTATGCAGAGCGTACACCTGTTACAAAATTGAAGATGTAACGGTTATATTTTTTTCTTTTCTTTCTTTTTCAATCACATTTTTACATTTTCAGACTATGACCAAAAAAACATAACTTGCAAATCTTGTTTATCATCAAACTCTATGGAAAAAATTAAATGTTCATTTTTCCAGCATGATGGGAGAGCTCCTCGTGTTCGGATCACATCAGATCCATCAGGATCATCAATGAACATTGCCAAATCTAAAGCCCAGCAGTTAGAATTGAAAGATATTGCTTCAAGAAGACTCACGCCCATGTTGACTATAACTGTACCCTCCAGTGAAGAACTGAGGAGCATATCTTCACCTGAATCAATAACACCTCCGCCACCAAGACATTTGTCAGACAAATCTTCTCCAGGTTGTGACATCTCACGGGATAAAACGGGTCAGGTTTCTCCCATATCATCGAGCTCTGGAGGAATCCTCAAGTATGGACTGGGTCGATCTAAAACCTCACAAACTGTTCCAGCAGATGTGAAGCAACACCAGCCGTTGAAGGGAGATTCTCTAGGGTCTTCTCCGAAAATGCAGAGGAGGAACTCCAAGTGGAATAAAGTAAAAAGGGCCTTCCTTACCAGTGCTACGTCGGTCCCCACGAGCCCGAGCAGAATTTCATCTTATTTCTTTGATGGTAAGTCTCCAATTCTCCAGAATTATAAGTCGATTATTTTTTCTCTGGCGATTTCAACTCCAGACGTCTGATATAGTCGGACAGCTCATCAGACAAATTGTTCATCTCTTTCTGATACTCCTTTGAAATGTATTTAGAGAGCAGTTTACGTTCACTCATAGCATCATCTTTCGCCTTTTCTAATTTTTCAATTTGTCTCTTCGTAGCTTCATCAACTTGATCAAATAATTTGACCCCTTGGGCTCCCATTGATTTCACACATTCTTCCAAACACTCCGGTGACAATTGACAATTTTTGCAATGGGTAATTGTTTCCATGACAATATTTATTTTGCAACAGGTCTCATCTACAAGGCCTTCCAGCTCATTTTCTAGATTCTTTAAGGCAATTTTTGTCCTTTTATTGCAGACTTTGATACTTTGACTGGCTTGGTCAGTCAATTTAAGGAGTTTGAGCTTATTTGTGTGGGCGCACTTGATGTCCAGTTCTATGAGAATTTTCATTTTCTTATCAATACTGCAGAGAATTTTCCGCATGTCCTCGATATCCTCAAGATTTGCAACATGTAATTGTTTTCTCATATCACTCAGAATAGAATTCTTACAAGTTTCCAGCAATTTCATGAGTTGCGATGCTCGCAGTCTAAATGCTTTCTGTGATCTGAGGTATACGTCTGATGCGTTCTCAGTCTAAATTTTTTGGAATGCTTTTTTGTAAAAAAAAAGAAAATTGATGATATTGATTTTTCTAATGGCTAATGATTAATACCTTGGGAGTGGATGAATTATCTGATGGATCATCTTTTGACGGACAGGTTTGGGTAGGCAATGGTTTCCGACATTTTTCAATAGCTTCTCTCATTCTAGCACAACGACTTTTGGGAACTAGCTTAATTTTTTCTCTCTTAATACATGACTTGAAATCATTCGTACAGAGAGTTAGTAACGACGTCATCGTTTGAATTTTTTTGGGGAAAAAAATTGTAGGAATTTTACTCAAGATTTTTTGGCTAAATTTAGCAAGATGCATATCAAAAGTTGAACAAATTGAATGTCGATTTGTTTCGAATAAAAATTGAGAATACATATTTTCAGATGGCGATGCAACAGCGGCAAGTTACAGTGCTAGTGCAAGTACTGAAGACTTGGACAATGAGGCATCCTCCAATCCGGCGGTGCAAGCAGAGATTCAGAGAAATTATCGACTTCTTCATGACAAAATAGGTGCCGAGTTTTATCGAAAACTGGCAGAGTGGGACAAGGTGAAATTATCAAATGTTAAAGAGTCATCACGATTAGTCCGTGAGAAAGACATGGATAATCTTCGGCTGCTCAGCCAGGATAAATTGACACCAGAGTTTAAAAAAAAGTTGGAGGAATGGAAGAGAATGAACAAAGGTGGCATCTCTCCTGAGCCTCGTGCCTTCAGCAAGAGGAGATTGACGGATTGGCAGTTGTGGAGATCCCCTTCAAAAATGGCAGAGACCAAGCCAGAGTCTCCAGGAAAACTCTCTGATGATTTTGTCAAAAAAATGGAGGGATGGACGAGGATAAAGTCTGAGGCGAAGGAGGATGAGGAGGAGGAGGAGGAGGAGGAGGAGGAGGAGGATGAGGAGGAGGAGCAGGAGGAGGAGGAGGAAGAGGATGACGAAGAAGAGCAGGAGGCTGCACGTGTCAATGAATTAATGAATCGCACTAAATTTTCGGAGAGATTCAAATCATGGAAGGGTTTGGAGGACGAGGAGTTTAAATCACTTGGAAAAATTATCAACAACATGGAGAGAGATCAACAAACAAGGTAATATATTAGATTTTAGAAAAATCAAGCAATTAATGGTGACAGTTTAAATAGAAAAAATGCTTCAAGATTATCCAAGTTGCATCGAGTAGTTGGCTCACCACCAGAGAAAACCCAAGAAGTACTGATTCATACGTCAACTGGATTATATCGATTTGAAGGAATATCTCGTCAATTTACAAGAAAATTGTACGAGTGGGAAAAGAGCCAGGGAATTGCTCCGGAATGCTCGACATTCAGGCTTCTTGATCCTCTGAGATATGGCATATGCTCGAGACCTAGATTGATGATGCAGACAGATGTTGTCGGTGAGTATTTGAATATTATTCACGATATTATTATTAAATTTCATTCAGCTCCTTCCATTTATATATATATATATATATATACTTTTTTTTTTTTTTGAAAGCTGAACGAAAACCTTCAGGGAGTCGCGGTCTGAGTCGATCAAAGTCATTGGGAAGTATCCATGTGGATAGTTTCAGCACTAGTGAAAGAAAATCTCCTGCACGAGCACGAGCACCCTCATCGAGTCTCTCGTTGAATGACATTGACAATTTAGATACAAGAAGTTGTATAGTAGGTTCTGTTCCAACGATCCCAGATGAAGAAGACACATCAGAGGACATTGGCCTTGAAGACTCGGAATTGGACCCAGAGCTAGAACCAGAAGCTATGATTATCGACATTGAAGACGTTGTAGAGGAAACGGCATGTCCAATGGCAAAGTATCAACCACATCAAACACCAGTCTACAGCGTAGCTGGAAGTGAAACAACCAGTATAGCAATTCCCCTTGGGACTGTTACATCAAGCCACGAACCCTCTCCTGTCATTCTCATTCAACCCGGCGATGAGGTCCGACCAATTGCTGCGCAGGCATGCATTATCGAGGAAGCAGCTGATGATGAAGTACATGTGGGAGTAATTAGAATATCTGAAGTGACGCCCAGGTATGGAGAAGGTGCTGAGAGAGATGAAAGAAATGGTTCCACTGGTACGGAACCTTGTGTATGAGAAATTGTCAAAGATATTGTGGTAAAATGAAAAGTAGAATTTGCATTTTGTCGTTTCAGAAGATGATGAGGGAAATGAGTGGGAAATTGCCAACAGATGGATTGGTAGAAGAGTTTCGTCGGTTGATACCTCATGCCGGCGGGAAAACGGCTCTCTCATATCTCATGCCAACGCTCGCAAGATGGCAGTACATGATTCTGGTGAGAGAATCATCTTTTTTTTAAAAATATATATAGGATATAAAATCTCTTGCTACCTTGCCGAAGAAGCAATGATAAATGGATTTTTTGTCCTAGAAAGCACCAAGGAGGCAGAATTGTTAACTAGGAACCGTAATCGAACCACCAAGAATGGTGAGGATGGTGAGGCTGGGGACGTCGTAACGGAAGTGGTAATTACTGTTGCCAGTAACTCAAGACACTCGAGAAAGTACCTGAAGACGAGACGACTAACCGATACCCAGATTGGATACCAACTACATCATAGCTCTTCCAATGAACCAATTGAGGTAACTAAATCACAATCAACTTTAACTGGGAGAAAAGAATCATCACCAGAACAAATTGATGATTTTCTTCAAGCATCTCACCGGGAGAAAATCATTATCAATGAAAATACATTAAACAAAATAGTAGTTCCAACGAATTCTGGAACAATTTCAATGGCGGATGATCAAGTATCATCGGTGAGATTGAAGTTAAAAAGCGAAGATGACGACGATTTGGAAAGTAAAAAAGAGAAAAGAGATCCGACGAGTATGTTTATAAAAACGAAGAGAATAGTATTTTCACCATTTAGAAGAACATCGAAATCCTCATCATGTGTTTATTCAGACACTTCTGAAACAGAATCTGCACCAGATACTCCAATTATCCTGGAACCTAGTACAGAGATGAAAAAATTTCATGCCCCCCCATCGCCAATTCCTACTAGAAAAGAATATAGACAGACGGTAGTCTGCTCAGCTAAGGAGACAGCTCCCAGTATCAGAATGATGATAAAGAAGTATAACGAAAAACTTGAAGCTTCAGGATGTTGTACAGTGGGGCCGGGTTCAGCTACGAGTAGCGGAAGTGGTTCGCCAATCTGGCGATCTCCTGTCAGCGAACGGAGAATAACAACTCGAATGGAAAAATACCAGGAGGAAGTGAGAAAGGCCATTGCGGGACCCATGTATCAGCCCAATGTTTTCGCCATTTCAAAAAGTTCAACTACTGATTTTACCAAAGCTCGGTGGACAGACGAACCTGTTAATTTACTCAATGCAGTCGTCAGGAGTGAAACTGCTCCCCAGATACCCCAGCAGACCGGATTCTGCAAATTAAAAGAGACACCAACATCTTTGAGAGCCCTCATGATTCAACAAGCTAAAGAGGAATTTCTCTCTCGAGATGTGAATATACAAAAAAATAAGAATCATGACAATAAAAATAGCCCTCCGCCGGCCATTGATGCGGAAGAAAATGGTAAAACAAGTTTTCATCCAATTGAAACACTCTCCAGGACTGACCTAGTCAAGTCTGCAAGTGTTGGAATGATTAATATCGATTCAGATGCCTTCGAAAGACTCCAAACAACTGATTCATTGATATTAAGTAGAAACTGTGACTCCTTACCAAGATCCTCCGATCACCTTCGTCAACAGGTTGAAAAATGTGCTAAAGAGTCACGATTCCATCAGCTAGCCAATAAATTCAGACGGGCTAAATTAAAGCGATCCAAGGATAAAGAATTGGCGAGTATGAGTACAGTATCGATGCTCTGTAGACAAAGTTTATTTGTAGATATTGCAAACACACCATCACCGTCTCAATATCATCACGATGACAACGACAAAATGACATCTAATCTTGTGCGCAAGAGTAAATAATTTGAGATGATTAAAAATACAACTATTGTACCTATTTTCATTGATTTATGTCTAGTACTTTATCTGCTTAAACGTTTGTATATTTATAAAACTCATTGACATGGGAATAAATGTATGTTAACTCAAAGCAAAGCGGTTAATTGCCTGCTTTCCTTGCTTGCATCTATTCCCTTTAAAATCGCTTGAGTGGATTTCAAAACGAGAGACACACAAATATGTGAATGAAAACAATTGAAGAATCGGGCATGCATTAAATTGCGGACGAGTGCGACTTCAAGTGTTTGGTGCTGTTGCATGGCTAAATGGAAATAATGAGAAGGGGAAAGATTTTTTTCATTTGCCTGTGTCTCTTGGGTTTTTTAAACGCGTGCCAGTGCCAGGGGGAATTTGAGTTCGTCTATTTTCTCCATGAGAAAAAAAAATGTAAACGTGACCTTGACTGAAATTAGAATTTCATGAGTTGCAGTAATCTGGGGCGAATTAACAAAAGGTTCACGAATAATCCTTTTATTATATGATTTTTTTTTTTTCCACACAATGGTCAACTATGTAGCGGGCGAAGAAGACCCTCGAGGGATCAGGAGGGCGTCTCTAGGATTTTGATTTTCTTTTTTTTTATACCTGGGACTGGTTATAATATGGAGCTAAATCGGTTTGTCTCAAATCTAACCGCACGCCGGTCGCCCATATAATCCAGTAGCATTTGCAACAGCTCACGCATACGTCAGTGGTATAAAGTAGACTATTAACTTCTATGGACATTTTTGGGTTGCACTATTATGCGTGTATGTTTTGAAAGGGGATGATACTCTGGTGTTGCAAGCACGGAAGTATGGATAGGAAGACCTCTCTTCCGAGTGGTTTTTTTTTTTAAACTGAAAAGGAGAGAAGGGGGAAAGGCATCAATGGACTTCCCGTCAGACCACCCCGTGTGAATCCTTTCAGTTTTTCCTATACTACGTGACATTTACGGTAGTCAGACAATATATGTTACGTAAATGCCAAAATTTATGGTGTTTTCAAGGTGTAAATCTTGCGCAATTTTAATAATTCTAATCAACGAAGTAAAAACTTGCTCTTGAGGGGAAAATATGATGGATCACCGTGGGGAGTAGTGGTGTTAATACCAGGTTTCTAGGAGAGAAAGAGAGAGAGAGAGAGAAAGATGGTTTTCAGGGGGTTCTAAAATTATTATAGTGGCGAATAATTGCGAGGATTCCAATTGTGGTTCGAATTGTCAAGATTCCACTGGATTTAGGTGAGAAGGGAATGTGATAAACGACGATCTAATAAACTCTGTAGTCACTTACTGAGGAATACCGCTACCTTAGGAACGTAAATATCCAGCCCAGCAAAATTATAATTCTCGTGTTGTCCTGATCCTTCGACTTCTGCACCTATGGAAAAGAGAAGAAAATAAAAAATGGTGGGCAATATGTTGAGCTCGAGAACAAAGCGTAGCCGCAAAGAGGCGGCTACCGTTCCTCTTGTTCTTGTCTTGATCGAGCGATTGCTTTATTTAAAAATACATTAAACTCCCTCTGCTACATTTGGAAAAAGAAAAAGAAGAAGACTAAGAAGAAGAAGAGAGTTGCCCGGGACTTGGCATGCGCGTGTGCCCGTGGGCTATTGGGGCATGGGAATAATGTAATCTCGATTTGGCGATCAAGCACGATAAATACAATCAGTCGTTGACAATTTGTCCTGTGAAAGTGCACCTGTACGCTATTTTGGAAAAAGTTATAGAGTCCATTTGGTGATGCACAGTTTAGATTTTTATCGGGGAACTCGAGGTATTTGGACGATCGGTGCCACAAAACCAGTGACCCATTCGGTGACCAATTTCATGGGGTTAAGGGTTGAGAGTTTAATTTAAGAAGAGATTCTATTGTGAAATGTTTCTCGGGTGTTTTAGGTGTTTGTCTGTCAGGCAGGAAAATTTAATTTCCGTTTTAACGAAGACAACCATTGAAAATATCATGATATGTAATCCTATAATGTATATATTCCTTCTCACTCACTCACTCACTCACACATATGTGTCAGATAAAGCACACCATTGCCCCCTCCCCCTCCCAGCAGCAATTACAATTCATGGAGATATTCACCCCGTTTCTGATGTATAAGCATCAACCTTCTCACCAAACATATACACTTACTCTACTACCCTAGAATCATTCTTACCGTATATTATTAGAAAACTACAAGTTTTAGCAGGTAAAAGGCATCGAGGCTGCTTGAAAATGATAAAATAAAGTAACACGAGTGTTTTTTTTTCGCATCTTAAAATTTTTCACAATTATTACGCGTTTATACTTTTCTACCACATTTCATAAACCTCATTGTATGCAAACTTCCGGCTTTCGGTATAACTCGTTTTGTTGCCATTTGTATGGGGAAAGAGACTGCTTTAGAAACAAGCAGGAGGCGCTCATAAATTTCATGGGCATGACAGAACTCGTCTCCTGATGATCAAACAAAAGGATTTTCGATCGAATACGCGATGACCGCCGAATTACATGCGCAATAGATGAAAAATACATTCAGCTCAGCCCTCTCTCGGCGGGTGCATAGCATGTACGTAATCGAGATGCAGCTTCGGGTGGCTCCATACACCGTTTTTTGTTTCGCAGTATGAACTGCTAGCACTAGAAATTACGTACCGGAGTTAATTTACGGTCTGTGCGTTCTCGGCGACGTAAATCTTCACCGTGGGTAGGCGCTTTAAAACCATAATAGCGTCTTCATGATTATCTCTCGGACGCACCATTACCTTTTCAAGTTGCACTACCGGTGTGATGCTGTATGTATGTTATTCCTTTTAGACATTTCAAATTGTATACAATATGTGTCAGTCTCAATTTCACGATAATCAGCAGATACTCATTGAATTTTTAAGTGATGAAGACAAAATATTATGTTCATTTGTTAAAACGAAATAAACATGTCAATCAATTTGATCTATTCACCATTTCCTCCTGAACAATTTAATCGATCCCCATGACATGATTGCTCTTTCTTCAACACCAAAAAAAATTGAAAAAAAAAAAAGAAAAAAGAAAAGAGAATAGGAAAATTGAAAATGAGTTAATTTCAAGAGCCAAGAAAGTACGATCATGACACAAAAACCTAAACGCTTTCCTATATCAGTTGGGGGTAGTCAAAATCAGTTAATCGTATAGTTTAATATCCCATTGTGAACGTGAGAGTCGTTCAGTTCTGGAACACACACGTAGAGCACACCATGTATACACAAGTGCCGGAGCGACGAAAAAAAAAAAAAAAAAAAAAAAAAAAAAAAAAAAAAAAAAAAAAAAAAAAAAAAAAAAAAAAAAAAAAAAAAAAAAAAAAAAAAAAAAAAAAAAAAAAAAAAAAAAAAAAAAAAAAAGACGAAAGAAAAAGTGCATTGTGAGGGCTGTAAGTCTCACGCATGCTGGAATAATATAGTGGGGCACAGGGGCTGGCTTGTCGACGGGGGTTGTTGTCGGTTCATTGCACCACTCCATAGTTTCACCTCACGTGGCTTCAGGCCCTTTTATTCCTACCCTGCGCCTTCTTTCAATACATCTGAAAGGATCTCTTCTTTCTCCGTCCTTTATTTTTTGCCGCTCGTATGAAATACTCAAAAGCCATCCCAGCAGGAACTTAATATCCTTGGGCCACCTAATTTCCGAGGCGTTTGAGCGTACGTGATTCCCATGATCTAGTTTTCATTATTCTCGAAAAAAATGTTGCACGCGTTCATCTCCACACATTACTATTGACTCGCTCGATAAGTAGTAGTTGTGAGGGTTAATAACACCCGTTATTCAGAAAGCATGTATCCATGAAAAGTCATTTGTTCATTTCTTCATATACCATTATACCGTGTGGGACAAAGAAATGGTAGAAAACACAAATTGTTGGCAATAGAGAGAATCACTAGTCTTCTGAGCGTCCACTTTTTTGTGCCATTTTTTTTCAGTCCATCATGTCTTACCATTAAAATTTAAATAGGTATAATATTCTTCTTCATTAAGTAATTGAATTGATGATTCAACGATTCTCGATTGAAGAAAAATATATTTTTAATTTGAAAAATATAGTTTTTAAGTGTTCGCACCGGCATCAAGGCAGCATCAACAGGACATGTACATCACTCATAAGTGATCTACACCGGTAAAGACAGCCTCCTGTGGGTCTCTCAGGTGGGCTTTAAACGCTCTTTCATAGGAGGTTATATGGCCACTTCGATGCGCTACGATGAGCCAGTCTCTCACTTCTCCGCTGTGAATCCCGCGCATTAAACCAAGTCGCGCGCATAGATAGATCCTGAGGAGCTCAAAATCGTTTCGAGTTTAACAACAACCCGTTGCCGCTTTGGACTCGTAACTCTAAGGATAATGAGTCTCTTCTGGTTTTTTCTTTGAATTTTCTTTCTCCGAGTTGCGCCTTGCTGATGAACAAGGGGAGGCTTGCAAGGTGGTCCTTCGGTTTGAAAAATTGTTTTTTTCTTCTTTCATGATGAGATTATTTATTTGGATTTTTATGGAAGATACTGCTTCTAAATAAGTGCTAGTAAAGTTTTTTTTTTTTTTTTTTTTTTTTTTTTTTTTTTTTTTTTTTTTTTTTTTTTTTTTTTTTTTTTTTTTTTTTTTTTTTTTTTTTTTTTTTTTTTTTTTTTTTTTTTTTTTTTTTTTTTTTTTTTTTTTTTTTTTTTNAGTTATTATTTTATTTCCATCTAATACTATCGTTCTTTAAATGTATCAATCATCAATGAAGTACACATGAGGTAAATTTCGGGAATTCAATACGAAAAATTGAGTGTACACCCGTCCCTATACCTAGACCCCCTAAAATAGTGGAGGAAGGGGAATAGGCCATCTCAAATTGCGATGAAACCGAGCACCAGGACGAAGAGTTCGATGGGCTGCATCTCGAATGACGATGTGGGACCACCGATGACGATAGCGAACATTTTCATTGTAACCTCCGTCAAAAACGTAGAATCATTTAATATACAATTAAAATAAATAAATGAATAAAAAGGATTTCCATAGAGAAAAAATAAACAATTAAACACACAAATTTATATAAATTTCATTCAAGTTTATTCACTCTCTCGAAAAATATCGCCTGCATCTCAGTCTCAAGTACTTACGCACCGACAATAGTACTATAAATATTTTACATAGATATTATGTATATGAAATAAATTGAGAAGGAATTGTTTTGAAAAAAAAAAATCCTAAACTTGAAGTTTTAAATACATTGTTCCATTTGTGCTATTTGAAATGTCAATAATTTTGCTTATGCATTTTTTTCTATACACAAAATTTATCATTTAATCTAATATTTTATGATACAAAAATTTACAAACTCCTACAGCGAGAAACTGGTGTTGGTTTGATTTTCTTCTTTTCAAAAGAATAAGACTTGTTTTTCCCAATTTTATGTAAAAAAAATTATTTCTCTTGGCCTCTCATGCAAACTCGTGAGTCTTGATTTTATTTAAATTTCTCTCTGCAGCTTTAAAAAAAATCTCCAATAAACATAACAATTTTATAATACACATTTTACCGACCCGACAACTTGGAAAAAAATGGCAAGATCACTGGAGTAGATCGTAGAGTGCAGTGATATAAGATTGTGCCATCTGAAGAGTCTCGTACTTGGATAACTGTCTGTCATTGCCGAGAGAAGGTAGATAAGCTCTCAGCCTATCGAATGCCTTGTTGAGATTTTGCATCCGTCTACGTTCCCGGGCATTGGCGGCTAACCTCCGCTTTCTGACGACAATTGAACTCACGTATTTACCACGCCTTATTCGCCCTGACGATTCGTCGACTTCACTGGCTCCATCGCTTTCCAGGTCCATTTCCATTCTATCTTCGAAGGAACTAGAGGTGCTGACGACACTCCTCCTAGATGACAGTTTAGAGAGTTCCTCCCCAGTATTGTCCTCCTCATCGTCATCCACACCGGTCACTTGCACGTGCACCTGAACAATATTTCTCTGGGTGACCTCCCCGGAATTGCGCCGATCTCTGCGTCGTTTTGATTCCGGCTGGAGTGTCTCTTTGTGAAGAGAAGCAGATCGATCTAGGTCTGACGATGATACAGATAATGTGGTGGAGGGTGAGACTGAGCGAAGACTCGCCGGAGGACTTGGAGTATTCCAGCCGTCACTGTTGTTGTCATACATCATGTGGGGTTGAACGGTCAAGACCGAAGAAACCGGTGGTAGCAGGACACTCTTCTCTTTGAGATATGTGTACTCTGGCAGCTCCATATATGTCGACGTAACGTGTTCATTTTCTTGGGGTGGGAACATGTAACCGTAACGGAACATTTCCTGGAACTCCATATCTTGCGCACACTTGATAGATTTCAACTTCACAAACACTTTTTTTTGTGTAAATTGTCTTACACAATTTTTTATTTTTTATTTTCTATTGCTTTGAAAAGTGAAATTTCAAGTTGATTCTAAAAAGGCTGTTTTGCTATTCACAGGGATAAAACGCTCGCTTAAAACTCGAGGTGGTTCTGAGATGGGAAGACCACAGACCGGGGATTTATGCTCTCGGGGAGCGAGGCACCCTCGAGCAGCACGTGCCGAACTACCAATGAGGTTTGAGAGTTGTTCCCCCACTGGTTTTGGTGGGGCCGCCCAAGTGAGGATCTCTAACAGGTGGCAGAGAACACGGTACGGCGCCTCTACCTGTATGTATGTCCGTGCGGTGTGTGTCATACTCTCATGTTCTACCGGCGAGCAATTGCAAATCAATTATATCTCAGAGAAATGACCAAATTGATCGAAAACCATCCTTTTTAAAATGGAGACTATCCGTTTCATTTCATAATTGAAATTTAGAAATTAAAAAAAAGAAAATTATTAATAAAAGTTGAAAAATAATGAGAATAATAGGAAGCATTTTTTTTTTCATCAATGTAAGAGCATCAAACAATGATAATTTTAATCGAATGACAGACAATGTTCAATTCACTGGTTCATTCGGAAATGGTTATATCGTGCTGTAAAATATAGGATTGACGAAATAGAGAATCGTTTAAAAAATCACCAAAAGCCTGTCATTCTTCATTTAGTGTTTATAACTACGAAACTACGAAATTAGGGACTCGATTCTATGGGGAATAATTTAATGTGTCCAGCATTTAGAAATTCACATTGTCAGAGGTCCCAGGACAAACCGCAAATCCTCCTATTCTTGTTCATTTCTCCAGGTCCAGGTCTATTGCGTTCCGCTATCTCTCTGTTATTTCTCTTCTTTCTTTCTCACTAGTTCTTCCCTCATTATCGCCATTGTTCGACACGTCGAGTCATCCCAAGGCGGCAAGAAAAATCAGTAGCCTGTCCGTATTTTGGACGAGCAGAGCCGTGCTTTTCTTTTTTATATACATATCTATTTTTCAACTTTTTTTCCATACCGGCACGCGTATCCTTCCAACTTAATGATTCCGAGAAACTTGTAAATGATTCGGTGAGATTGAACGCACGTATAGAGAAGATCCAAGTGAATTTTGGAAAATATGACCATTGGAAGATAAATGGCCAAAATGGGAATGATAATATAAATATTTGGGCGCAATTGAAAGAACAACACCATTGCTAAGAAACAGCAACGTTTCACACGTTTCAAAACTTTTCCAATGAATAGTGATCGATCGTCCAAGAGGAAAAAGAGATTGGCCATCCAGAGGAGAGAAAAGCAAGATGCTATCACTTAATATGTTTCTCCTCTTTTTCCCTCAAAGAAAATAAAAAGGGTGCAAATACCTGAGGGGCGTAAGGTCCAGTTACATCTTTCCTCGCTCAATTAGCGAAAACAGGTAGGATAAAGTTTTGCGGTGAAGCGCTTAGGTGGTCTTCACCCCAGAAACTTGGTAACCCGATCTCTGCCCAATTTTTCCATCTTCCTCTCTCGAACCTCCACCTCTGTCATTTTTGAGTGCACCTTAGCATCTTGTATTTCGCCATCAGAGGACTGGCAACACCGAAAAATGTCCACTCTAAGTAGCAGCACCCAGTAATAATCCGTGCATGTACTTAAATTCCAACGCGCTGGAGGGATTCCAAACTCTCTTTATTTCATCCCTCGTATTTTCTTTCTGGTTTCTTTTTCAACTGGACACCATTCCGTGATGGATAACGCTTTAATTAAACTTCAGACATATCTCATCCCACTAAAGCGGAAAATTAAAAAAAAATCCAAAGTCCATTTCACACTTGAGAAAAAAAAAAAAAAAAAAACTCTGACAAAACGGAAAAGTAAAAGGAAACAAGATGGGAATCCCCAAAAAATAGGAAAAATTTGATTTAATGCCACCCGTTTAAGCCAGCCGTAGAGGTATGAATCAATCCCCTTTCAAAATAGTTCCAACCCACTTTCGATTTCAATGGACCAACAGCCCATCTCATGTTGTCCAACATCCAAGCCAAAATGATAATAACGAATTACTTTCATCTATCAAGATCTTGTTCGGCTTGGGGTGAAACCTAGTAATTAGGTGAGTCGATTTTTATCCAAATGCTTCGTAGGAGTTTTTCAAAAGCACATCAAGGATATTAGGGAAACGTTGGGATCGGGAGAATCCCAACGAAAGAAAGTTGGGAAGACGACTCTTTGCGAATGAGAGGGAAAAAAAGAGGAGTGTAACGGAGAGTGATCTGTTCTTCGAGGGCGGTCGAGCGATCTCTGGACTCTCGGGTGGGCGTGAGACGAGTAATTAAATACAAAGTGAACTCATTTGGTGGAGCTCGGTGGCAAATAACACGTTTTTCCATGAGGGAATTTTTGTGGGCAACTAGGCAATAATTTATGAGTGCAATGGTGAAGAGCGAGGTAGACCTACCCCTGAGAGCTTCGTCGGTGTATTTATTGACATGTTCAGTGATTGATGGTCGATCAATCGCTAGCCAACTTTGCGTCATTATACAATCATTGGTCGGAAATTTAGGTAGACGAAGTTTTCGAAAGTGAGGTGATGAGTATGTCGAATCGCGAAATTAATGGTTCCAGAGTCGACTCGATTGGAGAAATTTTTGGCATTTTTGAGAATACTTCAAATCGAAAGAATTAAATTTGTGTATGTAGTTTAAGTTAAATTATGATTGAGGATGAATCGATAAGATTTTTGTAGTGGTGGCGGTAGTGGTGGTAGTGGCCTCGGGGTACTTTTTAGCGCACGAAATAATGATGAAAAAAGGAAGAGCGGAATCACGAGAGGCTTCGACGAATTTTCTCGGAACTCGATCATCGAATTATCCAGTCTCGCTACCACATTGAGAATTATTTGGGGAGTGGGAAGCGGGCATAGTCAAGGTTAAAGAGAATTTTGACTATTTCACGCTGTAATTTTTGAATAATATGTTTCTACAACACTCTGATGCGATTTTAGTATTTTTTTCGTTTCGTTTTTTCCTTCTCTTTTAAATAATTATGCAATGCTATGAAATTGCAAAATGAAACCGTCAGTAATATGTGGATACTATCATCTACTAATTAAATAAATGAAAGCGGCCAGATGAATCCTCTTTTCCTCCCATTAGTATAAATCATGGACTGTTCAATCAAAAAATTAGGGGTGGTGGCGGCGGTGGCGGAAGGAAGAAAAAAAAATCATAAAAAATAACGGAAGTAGAAAGGGTTAACAAGACACGAGAATTGATCGAGGGATACGATAAAAGTTGCTGAACACAAATGATACAAAAAAATATGAACCCTGTAAATACATTTCACATACGAAAATCACTGTTTAATATTCGATACTAAAATTGAATATAGTATTACGAAATGGGTGTCCGTGAGACTCGTGTATATGCTAAATTTAATGGAGAAACCATCTTGTGTGGTCTATATTATCCATGTTATGGATAATATATTTCACTGGTCCCTTCAATTTGGTCCCTTCAAATTTGCAATATTGATATCACAATTTGCACGACAGGAAAGAGAAATGGGACAAAAAAAATGTATCTTACATGCAACAAAAATTTTCCATTTGCCCTAATGTATGCCCCGAGTCGAGGATTTGGTTCTGATTGGACGTACACAGGTCTTTCAAGATCTCTCCAGACCTATATTGATCTGGTAAGTAATAATCAGTTCTGCGACGTACTTTTCCGGAGACCTTTCGAATCCTCAGTTCTTTTCGGCCCTGAGAAGTCCTCCTCTATGCTACCGAGACCACGGGATTTCACGAGGGGGTGGAGGGGAAGGCATGTATGCGGAGGGTTGAAATTTGTAGCCCACGCGGAGAGAGGGTTGCAGAATTAATTTTAGCCACCCTCATCTCCCCGTTTGCAGGCGATGTTTAAATAAAAAATAGTGAACGTTGATTCTGTATTTATTAACCCCCTGATACCAATGAAACCCCCGGAGGTGACAGAAAAGACGAAAAAAAAATTTTCATTTTCACGTGGGTCAAGTCAACTTTCGCCAAAATTTCATTTTTTCGCCAAGTGAAGGTGGATTCGGTATTTTCTAACGACTCTGATGCCAATAAAATCCGCGGAGGCGCGAAAAATGTCGAAATAAAATTTTTTTTTCACCCAGAGCCAAAGGGTCAGATTTTCGTTTTTTTTCCAGATTTTCAAAGGGTCAGATTTTCCGTTTTTCTAGGGGGAAAGTCGACTTTCGCCAAAATCGAATTTTTTAGCCGGATGAACGTTGATTCTAACTATTTAAGCGCCGGGCTATTCAGAACTCTCAAAAGTATGTGGAAAAAGTGTAAACTGAGAAACCGTTTTTTTTGGCCCCAGCCAAAGGGTCAGATTTTCGGGTTTTCCGGGGCAAGTGGATTTTCGCCAAAATCGAATTTTTTAGCCGGGTGAACGTTGATTCCAACTATTTAAGCGCCGGGCTAGTCAGAACTGTCAAAAGTATGTGGAAAAAGTGAAAACTGAGAAACCGTTTTTTTTGGCCCCAGCCAAAGGGTCAGAATTTCGGGTTTTCCGGGGCTAGTGGATTTTCGCCAAAATCGAATTTTTTAGCCGGGTGAACGTTGATTCCAGCTATTTAAGGGACGGGCTATTTAGAACTCTCAAAAGTATGTGGAAAAAGTGAAAACTGAAAAAAAAAAATTTTCACCGGGGGCCAAAGTGTCAGATCTTGGATTTTTCCAGGGGGAAAATCGACTTTCGCCAAAATCGAATTTTTTAGCCGGGTAAACGTTGATTCTAACTATTGAAGCGACGGGCTATTCAGAACTCTCAAAAGTATGTAGAAAAAGTGAAAACTGCAAAAAAATTTTTTTCCGATTTTCAAAGGATCAGATTTTTCGTTTTTCCAGGGGGAAAGTCGACTTTCGCCAAAATCGAATTTTTTAGCCGGATGAACGTTGATTCTAACTATTGAAGCGACGGGCTATTCAGAACTCTCAAAAGTATGTAGAAAAAGTGAAAACTGCAAAAAAAATTTTTTCACCGGGGGCCAAAGTGTCAGATCTTGGATTTTTTCAGGGGGAAAGTCGACTTTCTCTAAAGTCGAATTTTTTCGCCAAGTGAAGTTTGATTCTGCATTTATTGGCCCCTCTAATGCCAATGAAACCCTCGGAGGCGAAAAAGAAATGTCGAAATAAAAATTTTCATTTTCACTTGGAACAAGGGTGAGATTTGTTAAAAATTTCATTTTTTATTTAGATAACGCATGCAAGCGGAGGGACAAGGGTCGCTAGAATATATTCTCCAACCTTCTCCCCTTGTTGAGTAAAAATTTCAAGCCTCCGCATACATGCGTCTCCCCTCCACCCTCTCGTGACATGTCGCTTGTCGAGATTAAAAAAAAAAACAATAATTGCATTTTTTATTTCAATAACGCATGCGTAAACAGGGATATGAACCCGGATTTAATATAGGTCCATAGAACTACGGGGACCGGCAAGAATTTGGAAAGTCTGAATACAAGTCCTGCTTACACCTAACGAGTGCTGAAATGGGACATAACCAGAGGTAGAATGGTCTCGGAAGCACTTGGGAAGAGGCTTCTCAAGACCTATCCAGTTCTGAACGGATTATTCGACTCGGGATATTAAAATTCTCATTTTCACGTTGGGCCAAAGTGTCAGATCTTGGATTTTTCCCGGGGGACAGCGTATAAAATTAGCTCATCAATATCGAATATTCAATTCTGCTACTTTCGTCTGCCAGGTGTACAATTGTACATACGTCAGTTTTTCCGAGCCAGCAATCATCCTTCTTCCCATCCGGTACTATTGGTGATCACAATAATGTACCCCTGATTTGTGCATTTTTAAATTTCAAAAATGTAAAATGGCCAAGAGTGAGAGGAGTGAATTGGATAATGCGTGTCAAACGACGTGTTTGGCATTCAGTGCATGGGTTTCGTGGTACTGAATTAGCATAATGGAGCCTCCCTCCAATGGTCTATCTCCCCTGATTCAGGAGCCCTGTTGGCTACCAGCACCAATTGTTTTTCATGGCAAAATATCGCCCGGAGCACCGACACGCAATTAATCAATAACCAAAATAGTGTATCATGAATAAGTTGAGGAGGATTTTAAGCATGTGAGAAAGTTGGAGAAGACAAGCCGTAAAATTACAAGCTATTTGTACAAAAAATTGTTTTCATCAATTTTATGGCTGTAATGTACAAGATTTGATATTATACTATTGCTGAAAAATGAAAAATCAAACTTTTACCGACTCAGTCAAAATTCGATGCGCGTAATCCTCCTACTTAATGAACCGTCGCGTGTTCTAAACCGCGATTAAAGAAAAACAATAATTGATGGTGAATTTTGAGAAGAGGGAGAAAATTTGTAACGTTAAGGGAGGGTATAAGTAGAAAAGGAGAAAGGGAGCACGCGCCAGCCACACGACCTGAGACTTTTACGCATATACACCTGGGACAGTTGGCTAGCGAGGAATATATGTTGAGAATAACCAAAAATAATTCCCTCCCTTTTTCTTGGGTTCATCTTAACATACAACACCTACATTTTGCCTTTCATTTTACTCTTTCAGCTCGATCCCCTCCGAAAAAACGCAGTTCTCCCTTCTCCAATTTCCGAAAATCTCATGTGCCACCATTTCCCAATTTCACAAGTACCAAACATCGGAATATGGTTGAAAAATATATAACAATAAAGATGAAAAGTTGGTTATATCACCGTAGCCCCCCCCCCCCACCCCCTTATAAGTTCCCTTGATATTCCATTTGGCTCCCATCTTGTTTAATGTTCAATATAGGGCGAATCGCTTTGATAGAAACTTAGGAAAGCGCGACGGGGGGTGGTGGAGGGGGGCGCGCGTGCCAGGACGCACCTCTCTCGATATCTTGAGAAGGTAATGTGCCACCCTCAAGACGCCCAAAGTGCGTTTGAGCCCACCTAATTTTTTTTTCATCGCTTTTTTTTTGACAGTAGTTTGTCAGTAGATTAAAGCCACAGCCAGCCCTGCTCACCGTATGCTACCCATATGGCTGAAATACTTGGTTTGAAAATCAACAGTGAAATGAACAAAAGAAGGAGTAGCCAGTTCCTCTTCTTGTTCTCCAACACTGCGACTTTAACTAAAACGGAACTTGATTAACAATCGTAGAAAAACGATTGGATTTTGCTCGAGTAATTTCATCGAATAATATACTACGACGAGACTCCTGAAGACCACGACCGCGCATAATGGTTGAAATTTCAAAAACACATGGACAATATAGTTGACGACGAATGCTGAATTTTCTCCGCGTGCTTCGTACATATGACAAATTGTTAGGTCATTTGCTTTAAAGTGAAAAATCTTATCTGGAATGTCATAAAAAATTACGCGAGCTATATGGTGAATAAGTGCTCAATGTGTCTAGGATATTTTTTTCGTTGACAGGCAAGTATAGCCCAAGTAAAAAAATTTACTGAAAAAGAGATAATATTGGGATCCTCTTTGTGATTTATAGTGTAAACATAACCAATTACGATGCGATCCGGATCACACACTGAGGATAAAAGCCCTTCTCTCAGCATCCCCCGGACACCGTGAACTACCTATATGCGCCAATAGGCCACACTCACATATCCAAACAAGACTTATGGGTATATGGTATATATTAATGCGTCGGAGTATGAGAAAACCAACATTGAGTGACGGGTGATGGGTGGCAACGGATGTAGGCGGCCCCGTGATATATTGTATGGTATGTACCTACCGGCTAAAAACCCCAACAGTTTGCCCGATTAAGCCACTATCGACTTTCATCTTCGAATTTCGATAGGCCCTCGGGCCCTTCCAATGCCTTCCCACTGTCTCTCTCACTTCCATAGGTTTTTTTGTTTTTTATTTTAAGCATCCTTCACCGGTAAAACTTTATTACAAAAGAGGGGGGGCCCTTTTACATCCATGAGACGCATCTCTCTTTTTGAATTAGCGGGCGGAAGCACCAAGAAGCTATTTTTGATAATTTCATATATATACATTTTTTTTTAGTCAAGGGGGAGAATTTTTCCAATGCCCACCATTATGATGTTGTAATACAGGAAATTGATATTTCAACGTCAAAAAATAGACTATAATTTTTCCTCAACATTTTTAGGATTTATCGATAATTGTGCTAATAAGGGGTTAATAAGAAATATCCCGTTAATGTTAATTTTCAAAACGATCGTTAAAATAATAATTTATAAATTTGTTAATGCAATCAAAGTCCCGTAAGGAAAATGCAATTTTTCAACTTATTGGTCATCAGATTACCTCCCATTTGGCCACTATAACTGTCAAACAAGTTGAGGAATGGGCGATACATCAATACTCTTTATTTAAAATATCATGAAAACATGACAAAAACCAGGGAAGGATTACAAGATAACAGTGAGAGGTACTGGGATATCGAACACGATACGTTTACACGAAGAGATCGTATCCCGATCGTATAAAGAAAGGACGTTTTTGAGGGTTACCAAAACCCAAGATCCAGATCGTGCTCGTCCAAGAAACTAAGCTGAAAGTTGAGGCGAAACCAGCCTGTGTAGAAACATATAAGTATTGATTGATGCGAGATTCAGATAGAAGAAGACTGTGTGTTGAAATAGGTGCAAAGACCGAAGGGACCTAGTTTATTGTCACCATGTTCTTTTTTTTTCTTTCTTTCTTTCGAAGAGTGGACGATCAAGATTAGAGGGGAGAGTCCGCGCAGAGAAAGGAATGGGGTGGAAAATGTCCAACGCTTTGTTTTATAGTCTTTATCACATTCTATCTCTTCGGCATTACTGAATATGCATGACGAATAGATACACAACGATAATAAAAAGCGACAAATCCTTGTGGAATATTGGGAAGCGTATTGATTCAAAGGATAAGAATCGATAGTCTGATGCCTTGGCAAGCTTACAGGTGTCAAAGGAATTTCAAAATATCCCGTAGGTCGCTTGATACTTGACACCAACTTGATCCAAATTTCACCGGGTGGTCCTGACGAGTTACGGTGGATGATGTCAAACTATATCATTACTGACATTAGCTGACATTGGCACAATATTTATTGTATTTACTTGGCGGTCTATTGAGATAAATAGATATATTAAAAAAAAGAAAAAAAATATTGGCGAGGAGAAATGAGCTGCTCCTTCTGCTGCTCCATCAACCTCGGTTTGTGGTATGTCCCGCGGTCCAATCTGGAGCGTCAAAATGGAAAAAATTTCTACGATACGCCCTGCCAACCCAGTCAGCAGTCAGCAGCCAGCAGTCGGCAGGCCACCATCAGCGGTGGGTCTCAATTTTTGTCAATCACTAGTTTTTAGAGGCTAGTAGGAAAATTGTTAAAACATCTCCTTCCTCAGTTTGCTAATAATTAGAGAGCAGCGAATGAGTTTCTGAGATGTTGACTAAATTCGGCCAACAAATTGACCCGCTTGTGACTCCTGACCTCGTGTTTTTATGTTTCTGCTCCCTAATACTGTCATGCCGGCAAAAAATAACCGACAAAGGGCGCAGAATGCTGAGGGCAGCAGCACTGCCTCATAAATAATAACCGAGAGGGGTTATGCCATCTCCACGACTTTATCAACTTATTACAACCACGTGCCAAGAATCCCGCCAGCACCTAGCGCGCAAAACAAAGGTATTATTGATGAAAAAGCAATTATACAAGTGACTGTAATGATACTATGGTATTTCTGCCTGCCAACAAGTACTCTAGGCTACTCATGAAATCTGGCGTGTCTAGGTATTGTACAGGAGCCCCAACATATACTGTCTTAGAAATGAAGAAGCATAACACGAGGGTTTCGGTTGTTAGGTCATTTGTATAATCGTGCCTCTTGATGCCTGTAGAATTTTAGTCCCGTATACATCGTTTTGTACCTCAGCGTTGAGCATCTGGGATATATCCTCTCCCAGGGGCAGGTGCCTTTCAATGTGCGGGGAAATGTTTTGAAGCTGTTTTATCGCTCGCGCCAACTCTTAGTCGTGTTATACGGCTTCCTGTCCCATCTGGACCCTGAGACCCCTTCCGAAATGGGAATAAGGCGAGTTATTGTCTTGGAGTCAATACTTTATTCATCTTTTCAATAGAATTCCATCCAACATGCCCAACATCTTTCATCAACATATTATTTCAAATTGAGTGTTGGACAAAGTCCAATGAGTCGAATGATCCTATCGTAATCCTTTATAAAAATAAGAATAAAAGCCAGCACTTGTTGGAGGGGGAGGAGAGCGGAAAATTTACGTAGTTCCTGAGACGTCCGCCAACGGAACAGACAGATATTGAGGAAGAGGCGGGTTAGTTCATTACAAAGTTGGCATTTGTGGATGTATTTTTCAACCACAAATCAAAGGTGTATGTGTCGCTATGAGAAACGGGTTATAGCTGTCATCTCAATCACTGGGGAACGCTTGAAACAACATACTAGTCATCATTATGAATAAATTCACAATTGTATTGCACTAACATGTTGCATTCCAATCTCCATTAAATAGTTTTCATTTCAAACCACAAAATGAATAATTAAATTTTTTCACCATGTTTTGAATGTTTGTAATTGTCAAATAGTTGGGATGGAGAATGTGAATGGGAAAATCGGAAAAATGAGTCGGGAGAAATGTTGGGCCACCCACGGCCACTGATGCTAGCATTAATCATTATTCCGCCGGACCGGCATTGGAACGTCTCTATTTCGTTGACCGGTCCCAACGCGTCAACGCCCATTCTGTCTGTTCTCATAAATACCAAAAACCCCGTGTGCTCCCCTTTCTTTTACATCTTACATATCGTGAATGAGATGCTTAGATTTTAGTAAGAATTGACTATAAACAGTTGGAAATAGTTTTCTCCATTTTCCCAATGATACTTTGGGTCAGTCGTGCAACACCCATTTTCTCCTTAATGTTCAGGAATATAGCTTTCACTCTATACCTGGGGAGTTTTTTATTGCGATTGCGGCTGTTTGTATCTGGGGGGTCGAAAAATTATTCTTTCAATTTTTAGGCAATTTAAGTGTGTGAAATTGTGGAACAGAATCTTTAGTTTTCGCATTTTTTTGTTTTCACCTCTGTGACGATTTTTTTTTGTTTGTTATAAATCACACATTTTTTTTTTTTTTTTAAATACAACTTGACTTGATTATCTCCATTTGGAGGATGAATGGTGTCGACATGGAGGCAAAGAAAAAAAAATGAAACTCAACGGCGAAATTTGCAAAAGTGAAGGAGAGAGGAGTATTATCCCATCATCATTCTCATTGAGATGAGAAATAAATCCGAAAAGTTCGTGACCACGAGCACTTTGCAAAAGCCCCCATCTGACATGTCCGCCCACGCCAAAATGCCAGCGAGCCTTGTTATCCATTTGTCTGACATACCACCATTCAGAGGTGTTATAATACTATTGACCTTTGACTCGATTTTTACAACTTTTATTTTTGGAAATAAGTATAGTTATATATGAGAATTTTTTCTCCGGAAATCCAAATAGCGTAATTTTAAATCACGGAATGACAGGTCACAGTGATGACTGCGACTAGACAATATTAGTTATGATTAGGTATGATTTATTTTATGTTGTGCGAACATCGTAGCCTCAGGTTTCTCAATTTATACGGAATCTAATCTAATAAAGCAATTAAGTTAATACGATAATCTAGGTATACATATAAAAGCGCTTTTTTGGCGGAAAGAGGAGATGATCCCGTCATTATGATCCCCTTTAATTATGTGGTTCAACAATGGATTGGATCGGTCCTTGCCCGTAACGTTGTTTGATCAGCCAATTGGTCCCGCGCTATATACACCTTAATGAGACTATGCATCCTTCCTCCAAAAAGTATATTATTTTTTAAAATTTATTTATTCATTTATTAGCAGATTTTCTCGATTTGAGACGAGTCAATAGTATATATTAATAAAACTTTTCACTTGAGAGATTATACTTAATAACTTGATTGTTAACCTTGTGACCTTGCGACTTGGCGTTTGGGCGGATTCCCTTTTTTTCTTCTTCTTCTTCTCATTCTTCTTTTTGCACGCTTCTCTAATTTCTGCTATTTCATTATATTTTTTTCGAAATTTCAACTTCGAAGAAACTCGAAGATGAGATCTAAATTATTACCAAGGTGGAAGTCGTTGCCAGTGTATTAATTGGCTCTAATATCGCTTAGATATTACTCGGCATAAATATTATCGTACAAGGGCATAACTGGCTATTTTTATTAAATGTTGAAATTAATTTTGATGAAATGTTTTGAAAAGCTCATGCACCGCCCCGATTTCCCAGTGGGTTTCACAAATCCACTGAATGTATATACTCGTGGAATAGAAGCGAGTACTGTGACACTGTGTAAATATGGCTGACACGTGTCAGGAATTAATTGCAAGTTTTTATTATTTATGCACTAAGCCAATGGAAGAAAAAAAAAATTTCTCATTGATGTATATGAATATACTTGTCATTCTTACCTTTAGCTGTTATACACCACGCCAACGCCGGCTGATGCGTAATAATGAAGGATGAGTTTATCCAACTGCTGCAATATTACCTGCAATCAATGAGCAGCATGTGAAAAAATGGCAAATAAAAATTATTATTGAAATGATGTATCAGAATTCGGGACTTGCTTTTAATACCAATTTGGCAAAGCCATAACACTTGAAACCAGTGGGGACGAGGAGTCTTCGGATCAATTTTTGGTTCCTCTCATTCAACTATAGCGTATATTTAGCATATCCAGCCAAGACTGACAGCGTGTTATTTCACCAACAAATAATACGCAAGAAAAAGGGGCATAAAAGCGAGGGGGTGAGGGTGCGCATTGTGGTGAGATGGTGGAGGGAAAAAAATATAAAAAGGAGAGACGACGGGTCTCTACCGTGATGTAGGCCGTGTGCCAAAAGAGAAGACCACTTGAAGACCTCGAGGGGGCTTACTATACCCCTTAAATGCTTTTAAATACGTGCGAAGAATGCACGGGACCCCGAGCCAGAGGGAAAATAAGGACAGGGTATACCTGTTAAATTACAATGAGTTACCGGCGGTTTCACTCGATCCAGGATTCACATCCAATTAAGTTTTCAGTGGATGCACAGAGAAAAACAAATCTCCAATTGAAAATATTATTCTCAAATATATGCCCCCACCCCCCAAGTAGTATACATTTCACAATTTCCTGCAAATATTAATACTACTTTAATCACCATTAAAGTAGTATTAATATTTCAATTTTCATAAAATTTTAATCCTTAGGAAAAAACGAATGGAAAATTTTCATTTTCGTAATAATAAATCATTACGACATCTTCGTTGTTTTATTCATGTTTTTCATTTTCCACTAATAAAACTTTCATCAAATCCTTTAAGCGCCCCCCCCCC
>NW_021681054.1:256212-268035 GCF_001412515.2 Diachasma alloeum
AAAAAAAAAAAAAAAAAAAAAAAAACAAGGATATTTACACTGGTCCTGGAGTACCGATCTCGAGTGGCATTCAAATTATTCATTACAAGTGGCACTCTGGCTGAACAGAATAGC
Organism: Diachasma alloeum; assembly: GCF_001412515.2. Classification (NCBI taxonomy): domain Eukaryota; kingdom Metazoa; phylum Arthropoda; class Insecta; order Hymenoptera; family Braconidae; genus Diachasma; species Diachasma alloeum. The sequence goes on from NW_021681054.1 coordinate 256,327, forward strand.
TGAGAGAATGTGGGGGACTCAATGTGTGTATACACAGAATGAATCAAATCTGTGAACGATTTGAGGGTGCTTCAGGGATAGTTTGCCGATTAGTGAAGTGTCGTGAGGATTAATCAGGTCCTTCGGGATTTTGTGTATAATTTTTTTTTTCTTCTAACGACGTACTTGAGATGACTAACTCTCCCAGAGAAATGAATTAAGCGATAAAAAATATCTGAAATTGACAAGTTTTTTTTTTCAATTCAAGAATTATGCCTCGATAATTGTAATTCACAGAATCAGAAATAACAAGATTAGTTTATTGAGTTTCATTTATAGATAATTTTTTTCGCTGTGGCGATTCGTACCAGCACACACAGCGTGTGAGACGCTGCGTATTGTACTATTGGCCGACCCTTATATGAATTTCAGCGTATAGAAGTGCAAATAGCCACAGCGATTTTTTTTTTCAATGGTTATCAAGACGTTCTCTGGAAAGAAAATGTATGATATTTAGACATGGTTACGTGAATATTTTATCACACTATTTCTTGATGTGGAGAAATTAATTTCATTGTCATCGATAAAAAAATATCCATCCCTTGAACTAATGAATCATGAAAAAGTGATTTCGAATGAGAATCACAGTAGAATGTACAAAGCAGCTCCGTCGGCTTTGTCATCTAACTTGAAGAAAAAAAGTGAAGAGGATCAGATTACTATTAACTCTATTGAACTGTCTATCCACCTTGAGACTTTTTACACCTGTGCCAACCCAGTCTCATAACTTGTCAACATATTTCGGTATTAAGAGACAATTTAACTAGCAGGCGCATTAGCATATGTTTGGCCGAGAGAATTCGTTCCCCTCTTTTCACCATCTCCAAATACATGTAAAAAAAAGCCTGATTACGCTTGATGAGAAGCCCAAAAAAAGAGAAGAAGGTGACTCGACTTTCTGAAAAGCGTTAATTTAACGTTTTGTTTTAACACCCGAGGAATCACTGAAACCGTGACTGTGATCTACTGCTCCGGCGGTTGGGATTATAAGCGTTGAGAGACAGTTCGGAGGATACTTACAGATTTTCGCTTCACAAATTGCCGACCAACGAAAATACTTAAAATTAGAGAAAATTTTTTCTTGAACCATTAGTGAAGACAGAAGGTTGCCGACGGATAGCTTTTTTGACGATAATATTTTTCCAACGATTAGAGAACTAGAAATAATAAGGTCAATTTTGAGATTTATTAGTAAGAAAAAAAAGTAAAAGTGAATGATGAAGAGAGCTATTTTCCTCAGTCAGTGAGCAGTATCACCAGTACAAATAATTAGTGAAAAATCCCTGAAAATGAAAACTTTTTTTCCACATGTACAGTTGGTGAAAACGAATCCATAAAAATCTATTCAATCGATGAAATTCATCAATATAATCTCAACATAATCCTACATACTTATTGCCTAATTTTTCGTAAAATAGCTCATTCTGCTTCACAAGGGCAGTACAGGGAATTTACCCTGAGTCCGAATAAAGAACCGAGAAATAAAAGTTTACAGACATGGTTCCCTAGAGCCACAAGTGGTGGATGAGAGGGAGAGAGCGAAAAGCGGCAACACGAGATATCCCATGAAAGTTTCAAACTGCATCTTTCGCATCGTCTTCACATGCTTCCCACGGAGTCGCATCGTTTCACCTCTTTGGCCCTCTCTCTCTTTCTCGCATCCATTGGCATTTCTCCCATCCTCCCGAGGCTGTGTCCGTCTCCACCCTCTTTTACCTCGTTCACTCCTACGGAGCCCCTTTTTCATTGACTTTTTGGGTGGCTATCGGGTGAGAAAAATCCTTGGAACTTTCTCACCTTTCCCATATACTTCAGACTGACAAATATCGTGGGTGTGGATTGTAGGTAATTAAAATTCACTTTTTTTGTCTTGGTTTCCAATCTGAGATGCGATAGGATACGATAGCAAGTGCAATGACAGCAGTCATTTGTCATTTTGTATCGGTGATGAGGAAAAGTTGAAGTTCCGACATTCAAGAAATTCATTTCAATCATCATTTGAGTTTTTTCTTACTTTTCAAACCATTAGCCTGAGTAGGTGTCAACCGTATTTGTGATTTACTTTTTTTTCTCAAGCGAATAAAAGTATGTTTATAAATAGTTGAAATATATTTTTTTAGATTTCATTTCATCTAGGGAACGGAAGTACACTCTGACAGATCGATTCATCACATATCAATTGTTCAAACAATGACAAAAAAAAATGAAAATCCAGGAAACTGTATAATTTGGCACATAAATTTGGGGGTATAATTGAAAAATGAATTACACATCCCACAGGTCTGTTTTGCTTTCTGGACGGAAGTCACAAAGATGCTGCAGGAAGTCGTTTCGTAAATAGCAATTTAATAGGGCCCCAGGCGCAGAAGCCCTAAGATTCTTCTGGGTTTTCTATCCCCAGTGAAGGGGAGTCCTCCTTTGAAAATTCGGAAAGGTATCTTTGATCATTGGGCACAATTTTCCTTCACTTTTCTGCGCCTCGTCACAATCGACTCCAGAGAAGAAGAAAAAAAATAGAAAAATAATGAGGAGTAATTTTTATGAAATAAAAAAATGGCCTATTGAAATGAATGGAGACAATGGCATGGCACCCTCTGGTGCGACTAACGCTGCAGCGTGTGGAGAATTAAAAAAAAAAACGTTGGTGTGGTCAATAAAGACCGAGAAAATGAAAATGAGCGATTGAATATTAATTTATGAAAAATTGATGGAAAATACAAAAAAAATTGATGTACACTATATCAACTAGCTTGCACAGAATGTTCACTCCTTGCATGAGAAAAAAAATCGCTTCTGTCTATGTTCCTCAAACAGGTGAAGTGATTTTACCAATTTTTCGGGGTGATTACAATAATTTTCCAAGCATAGAAAAAAAATTTGAAAATACTGCAATTACACGTGAAAAAGTATCTTATTTGATTTCACCACTTGTTCATTGATTTAGCCCGAACCTTGTGGGTTTTTAGTCACGCCGACAAGGCGGCGGAAGATGCTTCCTTTTTTTCTTTTTTTTTTTTTCTAAATGGAATTCCTGGTTGGGCATCGGCGGTCTTTTGGAAGAAAAAAAATTGCTACTTTTGCGGTTCGCCCCCTATTGCGGTACTGGTTAGAAGCCTCGTTATAGAGTTTCTCGTATTTGAATTGTTTTGTCCAATATTGTAGTGAAACGAGAAGAATTGAAAAGACGTTGTATTGTTGTTTGAAAATATTTTGCCTTTTAATATCATCCATTGTGTTGTGATTTGACCAATTAAAGGAATCACCGACTCACGTGGCCATTTATATTGAAAATAATAATAATAATAATAATAATAATAATAATGAAGCACAGGCTTTTCAAGAGGGCAATGAAATTTCAAATGTTTGGCCTACTCTAGCTTTCAATCTATTTTAATTCCTTCTTTTCTACTCCAAATATTTCATCATTTTTTTTACTCTCATTTCATTTCGATTGGGAATTTTTCAACGAAAATCTCACGTAGCCGTTGAGTGTCTGACCAGTTAACCCCTTTGGCTCGTCTATACTTGGTAATTATCCAATTAAATTCCAGGCATTTTGCGTAAGAGTTGAGTCGAAAGTAAAAGAAAAAATATCGAAATTGGAGGAACTCTCGTATTGGAGACGCAAGTGGGGGTGCCAGGTTTAATTTGATAATTGCATTATTTTCAAAGGAACTTAAACACTACCTTTCTGATGGCAACTGTAAGCTCGAATTGGTGATTTTCGGATATTTTTCGGCTCTTCCTACTTTCTTTTTATTTCTTTGCAGTCGAGTTGATGCGTGGGTGTTCCAGCGGAAATGAGATTGTGAAGAAAAAAATTTTTTTTAATGAACAATAATATATTGTTGTTGTTTAAGAAACACGTGGTGAAAGTCATTGAAATGTCAAGAAATGAATTATTAAAATAACGCCAATGCAAACTTCTGAGGTTAATTGTCTTTTTCTAATCAGCCTTAAATTGTTCTCATTTTGAAAAATAGCATTATGCATTGCGAAAGATGAGCATCCCTGTTTTTATTGAGGAGAATAATTTGTTATTGCGCAGTGACCTATTGAAAATTTAGGTAGACACGATTAGCGGGCATGAAGGGAAAACAGTGAAAGAAAAAAGATGATTTTAAAAAAACAGATAGGAACGTGTGCACTGTGTATGATGAGGTGGGGATAAGCACGCGTCCGCCACGCTTCCCCGTGCACACACCTGGGGCCCCAGTTGGTCAGCGTGAGGGAGTCCTCTCTCTGTTTCTCTCTTTGCTCACTTGCCAAAACTTGCGGAACCAATGGCCAATTATTAACGAATTATGCGGAGCGCAAATCAACCCACTATCTTTCTTCCGGAAATATGGAAACCCAAATAGTCTATATCTACAATTTTTTAAGGTCTCTCCTTTTGCTATGAAACTTAAGTCAACATTATTTTTGGTGGTGACAGGAAGAAACTTGTAAGAACTCGGAGGAAGTTATGAATATGCAATCAAGCGTATTTCCAAATTTAATAACATCACTTGACACGGTTTATTTTGATATTATACAAAGACATCTAGATGCAGTAGCTCTACATGTCATGATGGTAGAAAGTAAAATTCACCAGAAATCCTATAAGGCTTAGATGGATCAAATAGTTTATTGTTCAATTTCTAAGTGAAGTGCCGATTATGTTTGCGTGAAACTCAAGAAACACTCATGATAAATATTTGTGTTTTCTCCTCAGGGAGAAAAAAAAAAATAATACAAGATCTTACCGATGAGAAATTTACAACTTGAAAGAAAAATAAGAAATGGTGAAAATCCATAGATAAACCGATAATTTTGAAATTATGTCTTGAATTGATGGCGTGGGAATCCGTTATACTTGCACAAATAATTCTCTCATACTCAACACCCATCCTCAAATATATAATATATAAGGTAAAAAACGAAAAAATTTAGCGGAAAAAATTGTTCTCACATCATCGCCTGTAAATTAGATTATGGCTTCATGAAGCGAGTGGGTGTGAAAATACCTCAATAAAGAGTAAAGAGAGGAAGGAAGTGTGGGCCGGGCCGTATTCAAGAGCAAAGGGTCCAGTATTTTTTTGTTTTGTCGAAAGAGGAAAAGAAATAAGTTGGAGCGAGTGGTGGTTTTAATGCCAATGAAGGCGCCTGAGCCGTCGTTGATCGCACGCCCGATATGAATACGCCCACTAGTTAACCCCACTGCCTCTTCATCCCCTCATCGTTATTATAATATTTGCCCAAGCAAAATATAGTAATTGCATATTTGCCTTTCGGTCCCAATTACCCCGTTCACGTCTGCACAGCCTCTCTTTTATCGCTGGCTGTTTTTTTTTTTTTTTTTTTTTTTTTTTTTTTTTTTTTTTTTTTTTTTTTTTTTTTTTTTTTTTTTTTTTTTTTTTTTTTTTTTTTTTTTTTTTTTTTTTTTTTTTTTTTTTTTTTTTTTTTTTTTTTTTTTTTTTTTTTTTTTTTTTTTTTTTTTTTTTTTTTTTTTTTTTTTTTTTTTTTTTTTTTTTTTTTTTTTTTTTTTTTTTTTTTTTTTTTTTTTTTTTTTTTTTTTTTTTTTTTTTTTTTTTTTTTTTTTTTTTTTTTTTTTTTTTTTTTTTTTTTTTTTTTTTTTTTTTTTTTTTTTTTTTTTTTTTTTTTTTTTTTTTTTTTTTTTTTTTTTTTTTTTTTTTTTTTTTTTTTTTTTTTTTTTTTTTTTTTTTTTTTTTTTTTTTTTTTTTTTTTTTTTTTTTTTTTTTTTTTTTTTTTTTTTTTTTTTTTTTTTTTTTTTTTTTTTTTTTTTTTTTTTTTTTTTTTNCAGTTTGGAATATGTCGGGATCTATAAAGCTCCCGTGTATACTATAATAATATCGATAATACCGACACATCTTCATTCGACGATCCACGATAATACACGGAGAGAGTATTGGGGATTTGAGGGGTGTTATTAGTGCTTCGATACAGCTGTGCTATTTACTATGGATTTCACGGTTTTGCGGCAATTTGCACGGAAAAGTCCCAGAGTGGAATAATCTTTGGGGATGTGAAGAATTCAGTATACATACATTATTATAGAAATATCATCGACCGAGGCAGTCTTTGCAATAAAATGCATCATATTTTTTCGTTTTGTTTTCTTTATAAGTAAATCAGCTTAGCAGTTGTTGTAAAAATTTTGCTCAAGATACCACATGATTTAGATTCACTCAAGTTGATACATATTGCTGTCATTTGTTGTAAAAAAAATTTTTATAACCGACAATATTTCCATAACAAAAACTTGAAACAAAGAACCTTTATTATAATGAATGATATATATAAAATGTGTGTACTTACATTTTTGTTGACAAAACAAAATAATGTCACCCCATTACATATGATTCCTTGGATTATAGGTTATTTATTTATGTCAATTATGTGTTTATATTATGGAAATAATGCAATATTTGCCAGCTTGATTTGAGCATAAAATTGTCCTCAACAACGAGGAGCATGAGAAATGTCAGCCAACACTATCAAGTGTCATGGCGGCCAGTGGTACTAAAAAATAACCACTCGGTGGGTAAGCGGAAACCTCCGTTACCCAATAGAGGTAAGTATGATACATATGAATCATGAATGATGATGATTACGATGTTTTGCCGTGAGGATTTACAGATGGCGATGTGTTGTTGGATCTAAGGGAAATTATTTACCAAAAGTGTTGGATGGGGGCGTGGAGGGCAGCAAATGTTTTTCAAGTGAACTCGTCTAAAAATTTTGCTATTTTTGACAACTTGCCTCACATTTGTGTGGAATTTCAATTGATATTTAAGCAATTTTTAGTTGTAATAATTATGGATTTACTTGGATCGATACTTGACTCCATGGATAAACCTCCTACAGTCAGTGACAAGCAGAAGGCGTTGATAAAGAGTGAGTTAATTAATTGTCTTAACCTTTTTGGATTGGGGGATTGGTGTTTGTTGTTCTTCTTCTTTTTCTTCACTAAAGTTACCAAGGTATATTGGGACAGATAATTTGTGTGTAATTATTTTTCCAAAATCTCCAAAACAACAAGCAAAATTTAAAGAAAAATGCAATTTTTGTGCGGAATGAATAATAACTATTTGTTCTTTATGTGAAATGATAGAGCAACGAGAGGAACACGAGAAACGACAGAAAGCAGAGGCTGACAGGCTAAAACAGTTCCGCGAGCAGGTAAATATTCGCTCTTCTAATTAATGACAATTACAATTATGCCTCCAATTGCCGCAATGCATTCTTCCAGGTTGAACAGAAGATTAATAAATTCCTCAAGGATGAGAAACTCAAGGAGTATAAATTTGCCCCGATGGAAAAGGTTCACAGGACAATTGTGTGAGTGAAATACAATATATACATATATCTAATAATTATTTTTTCAATATTTTTACTAAGAAAAAGGCTAATATTTAGTAATATGTTACAGACATGATGTTGCTGAAGTCGCCAGCGTGTGGGCCTACTCCTTCGGTGAAGAGGGCATCGACAGACACATAATGATCTTCAAAAGAGAGTATGCCCCCTCAGAAGACCAATTGAACGCTCTTCGCAGAGGTGAGGAATGGAATGATGAGATTGCCAAAAAATTACAAATTAATAGAGAGCGACAAGCCAAGGAGGACGCTGAATACGCTAAAAATCGTAAACGAAACAATGATTTCGTACCAAATTCCAATTACAAAGACAAATATCAACACTTGATTGGCAAAGAGTCAGCACTTGAGGCTGCGAGGAAGACTAAATCTAGTAGTAGTTATGGTGTTGGTGAGTTGAATAATTTAATAAGGAAATATTTTCATTACTTTTGTCACTCTTTCTTTTCTTTACATTCAATACAAAACAGTTCCTAGTGAGAATAAAAAAGATCAGCGAAGTATAGAGCAGACGTTAGCCGATATTAGAGCCAAAAAAAGAAGAATCGAAGCTGAGAACAAGCAGACAGAGACAAAAGGAGAGCACGACTAAAACCTCGTAAAAAATATTTGTCAATTATTTTTGGAAAATAATTAAACAATTGTACATATTTTGTCAAGTCACACGAGATGTGAAATCCCTCCTCCCTCCGAGATTATTGATAAACATAATTAATTGATTAAATAGAGAATTTTATTGTTCAATATTATTTACAAGTGAGTTATAGTATATTACAAATGGAATAATCACAAGTATTCAGTGGTTGAATATTTTTGAACTGAGGTTCTCGGCGCTGGTTTTGGTTTACTAGCAGGCACTGGATCGAATACAATTTGTTGTTTGAGCTCGATAAACTTGTTGAATTTTTGCCCTGTTGTACTATTGTAGAGCTCCAAACCTCGTTCGATAATTACATCACGAACGTAGACTGCATTATCTTGGACTAATTTTCTCTGCGAAATATATTTTTTTGTATTTACTTTTGGAAATTAATCAATTGCAAAAAATACCGTAGTCCTTAATTACAAAGAATTACAAAGAACAAATAACACTGAAGAATATTAATTGTAAATCAAGGAATAAAGAAAAAAATTGTCAAAAAAATTAAAAGTAAGAAAGAGCAATTATTTTTATCATCTCCAAAATAATTACCTCCTGCTTGAATTTGATATTATTCAATGAAGCTACCAGATGTTGGACTTGAGCCTTCATTACCAGCACCAGGACATTATCAATGGTATAAATCAATTCAGGAGTAGCAACACTGAGGCAATCCACCAATAGTCCAACATATAATCTGGCAAAGGCAATGGTATTGCTCGTCAGAGATATCCAGCAGTCACCGGTGAGACAGCTCTTGGGCACAGGAATTCCCTGATCATCGAGTTCACTCAGTAGTTTGTCGAGGTTCTGTGGGTTCTGTAGATTGGAAGGCCTCCAGGTGTCTTCGCCAGCCCTCACTTTGACAGCATCGAGATATTTTTCACCAGCATCCTGGAGAGCTCTAACAAGGGGAACCCTCAACTGTCCATCCAGCTGATACCTAAGGTCCATACCCAGCTGGGTTAACTGATCACAGTGAGCCCTCATAGTGGAAATGCACTCGACCAGTGTCCCAAGGATAACTTGAGGAATAAACAATTGTTTAATCAAATGTGAAGTTAAATGTTTGACCTCCTGACTGCACCATACGACGAGACTCGAGGTGCAGTTGCTAGACTCTGGGAAGAGCTTGAGAAACTCCCTCGCCATTTCCACGATATTACTAAAGGCTATTGCACTGAGCTGTTTGACATAGGGGATCGTTGCTCCCTCTCGTTTAACACGTTTCAATCTAGCTTTTAATGCTGCATTGCAAAGCTGGAGATATAGTTGACAGGCTTGGGCACTTCTGTCCAGTTGAATGAGAAGCCTGACTGCACGCCGAGCCGATCTAAGTCCACCTCCTTGCAACGATTTAGCCTCAGCACTTAGTTCTAGTTCTCGAGTTAAAATGTCTACTAGGCGACTTCCACGATCTTCAACCTGTAATATATGTAATAATATCTTGTAATTATAAGTTTGTAAGTTTATTTAGTAGGTACTTATTTAGAGTTAGTTTTTTACCTTAGACTTTATATCGTTCATGTTGGCTGTCTGCTGTGATTCTCGGAGATAATTTTTCACTTTCTCCAATAGACTATAGGCTTCCTCAAAGTGACGTTGAGCCATGCAAGAGTCCAGGTCCTCAGTGACCTCAAGGAGCCACTCTGGAAGTGGCTCAAGGCTCTCAGACTCGTCTCCATCGTCGATTGGAGTGTTAGAGTCCAATGAGAGCGATCTGGAAGGGAGGACTATTGTAGAATCTTTATTCTTTGTGGATTCTTGTAGATTGGAGTTAGAGTTGGAGTAGTCCGATGATTGTCCGCTTGATTGCTCTTGATTGAGATGAGCCCGTTTCGTTTGTTCGCACTTGTCCAGCCATTCCTTTTTGCTGATGGCTGTTGGACACTGAAAGACACGAGTGTCTGGAAAGGCGAGGAGCTTGAAGGCCAGTTTAACAGAGGCCAAATCTCGAACGTTAACAATGGCCAGACTTTGAAGATTGTAAACTGCTTGCATCTTGTAGCGAGGAGGGCCTCGGCGACCTCCTGTTGCTAGCCACGAGGCAATCATCAGGACATCATTGAAGAGGTATGCGTGGATTCGTTTTAAGGGGGTGCCGTCAAGGGGATCGAGCTCGAGGAGGGATCCCTCGTGAAGACAGACACGCCCTGGAGTCTCCACAAGACTCATTGCACCCTCAACATTTTCAAGCAACTGCACCAGCTTCTGCTTCTGCTGCTTGTTCTCTTCCTCCTTTGACACATGAGTGTTGTCATGTGTCTCATTTAGCTGCTGAGACTCTAGGCTCTCATCGAAAATGCCCGGCGGCCGGCTGGTACTCCTGCTGGATCCCAGAGTACTTAAGAGTGACCTCTGCTCTCCTAGGAGCTGTGACAACTGGTACATCTCACTCTCGAGATGAGATATCTCCTTGGCAGTCTCAATAAACTGCATGTAATTCTGATAGACATTTCGCTTGAGTTGAGCTGATGTGTCATCAGCCAGTTCCTGGATTCTTGCACGTTGCTTGCGAAGCTCGTCAGCACCCACACACTGAGCACTCAATTCTTTCACGACTTGAAATAATTATAAATTATAACAACAAAGACTAATTATTATTAATCACAATATTGCAATATTACAATATTGTTCAAAGAGGAGGCTACTCAATAACAGTATTATTAATTAATAATAATAAACTTACATTTATCAGGATTAAATTCCTCACAAGCAAAACTCTTGGCCAATGAATCTGTCATTTTAACTATAGTCTCCAAAATGAAAGGGCACTTGAGTGAGTAGGTTATATTCCTCATATGCTCATGTTGTTAATTATTTGAATTTTGAGAAAGCCAATTGTTTTAGAGTAAAATTCTTTAACAAGAATAACTTTCTATGTACTATAGGACTATCAATAGCCAGGGCCAGTGCTTATTTATCCTATAAAAAAAAATATATATGATGATGAGATGACGAACATATCGTCGAGGGGTCGAGGGTGCGCACGCAGATGGCGCGAGGTGATGAAAAATGAGTTGAATCATCGTTGTTCTGTCTGTATATTTATTAGCAATATCGAGATATACCATTTTCATCACTTTATATTCAACTTTTTGAGCGAAAAAAAGAAACAAAGAATTTAGAGTTTTTTTCGTTCTCTTTTAATTACCCAACTTCAAAGCAAATCTTTCTTTCTCATAATTTCCTTTCACCATTCTCTCCCCCTCCTTGCGCTGTCGTTTTCTTTATTTTTCTTCCGTAAAAAAGGAAAATAAATGAATTAGCTAATGAAAAGGAGATTAGATAATAGTAGTAGCAGTAGTGTTTGACGACATAAAGAAAGATGGCAATATCGCATTGAAAAGTTTTCATTATTTTTATTATTATTTTTTTTGCTTTCAATGAATAATGATACAAAATTTCCAACTCCTCTCCGGCCCCGCTCTTTTCTCAAAGAAATCCCATCACTTCCGGATTGATAGTAACTCGCGATCATCGTATCTCTCTTTCACCGAAGGTGAAATGAGTTGGTCCACACCATGTGTTGTCTTTTTAATATTGATTTGCGGCGACGTGGTACATTACGCGATGTCGCGACCAACAGCCGTAATATCCCAGGACGTTCTCCCCTTGAATGAAAAATCTCCCCCCCCCCCCCCCCCCCCC
>NW_021681054.1:268696-288404 GCF_001412515.2 Diachasma alloeum
CCCCCCCCCCCCCCCATATCAAAATAAATTATCTATCGCAGCCTAAATCTGTCGCGACACCGTTCAATTGAAAACCCATTAATCATATGCCATTTTTCATTAGAATATAAAATACGTGTTTGCATTATTCAAGACAAAACAGAGGAGAAAAAAAGTATACATTCCCTTTCGTTACGCGTACCTGCTCGGAATAAATACGCGCATCGTACTATATATTTACTATGTACTACACAATTGCGACGACGACGAGCTATGGCCCGTTCAGAAAACATCAGTCTGCCCCTGGGGGGGAGGGGGGGGCGCAAAAACCCTACCACGGAGAAATTCTTACGTTACTTACCATTACTTACCACTATTACATCAGCAATTAACAATTTATCTTTGATATTATTATAAGAGTTTAATCAACTTTTATCAATTTTTCAATGGAAAAATTGTCTAATTTCTAGTGTTTTATCTGTCGGTGGAGACAATTAACGAGTATAACCAAACCAAGTGTTCCCCACCGGCCCCTCTACTGCCTCTACGCACTGTCTTGCCCCGGTTTTTCGTGAAGGGCATGGGCGTGCATGTGTCGTCGCTCAGTTCTGTGAGAATTCTAATGGCAGATTGCGGTTGAGGTGTACGTGAGGTGAGATAATTTTCATAGTTTTGCACGGTGATTTCACGATTGAGACTATACTCTGTATAGGTATTGAATTATTATTTTCCGTAATTGTGAAATGATTGTTGGTGGTTGGAGGAAGAGAAGAACATTTGCAAATTTACAAGAGGGTTGAATAAGAGGGATGGTGAGGAGGGGAAATGGAGAATCTGAGGGTGGTTATATTGTGAAAGCGGAAGGTTTATGGGTTTTATGGGCAATCAGAAGAAGATTGATGACGATGCGTATTGATGACGATGATGATGATAATAATAATAATGAGTATTTTTGGTGATTGAATTTTGGAATTATCATTAGTGGAGTTTAAGTATAATGTAGTGGAATGATAGATTACCATTGGCAATTGAATTTTTGAATCAACATATTTGGGGCATTTGTTGAAATATCTCTCTATTAAAAAATTGTTATTGGAATATATTTTTTTTCATATTTGTATGGATTTTTTTGCAGGATTGTTTAGTAAAGGGAGCAATTATATAAAAGGAATAGTTGACAGTAATCATGATGATTTATGCTACTGCGGATGATGCTGTTGTATTCATTGACGACTATTTGGCATTGTTTCTCCAAAATAGTCATGCACAAGTGAGTAATTGTGATATGGTAATAGTGAGAGGATTTGATGCATTTGTGACTGTTTGTTGACATTGACAATGATGACGAGGAATAGGGAAGAGTGGAGTTGGTGCTAATGACGTGCATTAGAGGTTTTTAGATGATAATGTAGAACATCCAGAGACTATTGATAATCTATTGAGAAGATTCAACTCTTCGAATCGAGGATAAATATCGATATTGAGGAATTTGGTGTGAACAATGGATTCTCCACCTTCGTGTTCACTTAGTGCCACTGGACCTCTCAGTGATATTGGCAGCAGTGGACTTGGTGGATCTATATCCAGTGATTCTGTCAGAGCACAACTTGCTATTGAGGTAAAATTTGGATGAGTGATGAAAAAAATTAAAATATCGTTTTTTTTTTCTTTTTCTCTCTAGATGGATGTCTAGATCCACTAATTGTGCCATAATAATTTGGTATTTTGATAGAAATGAAAAGAAAAAAAAGGGTAAAAAAAATTGACTCAATTAATTTCAATAGATGCAGGAGAGTGACATCGAGTCAAAGTCTCTCTCCCAAGACTCGTTCGACTACTCGGACGGTATGTGCCACCAGAATTTCAATACCCTAAAAAAAGGTCCAGGCTGGGCAGACCTGGATCCGAAGCTCTCAGTGGAAGACGTGGCAATAAAGCCCCCCCCAGAGTTCCAAGACAGTCCCTCTCCCCCAGACTCAATCAGGGGGATATCAAATGCCCCATTGATACTGCATTACCGTTTGCGAAAAGTGAAAATTCCCTCGTGGATTGACGAGTTGGCAGATTCCCTCATCCATCAGATGATCTCCGAAGCTCTTGCTCTGGCTTGTCGTGTCTCGTGGCCAGAAAGTCAGCTAAGTCACCTCAGTCTCAGTCTCAGTGTCTCTCAGTCTCGCCCTGACAGGCAGCGGCTGTCTGTCAGTTGTCAGGCTCATCAGCCCCCGAAACAGCGCTTCTGGGCATCTGAAATGCTACCCTCCTCCTCGTCACGCCAGGCTAGTCACACAGCTACAATAACAATCACCCCCTACAATACCTTAAACCGTCCCAACTCGAGATGTTCCCTAGCCTCCTCTCGTCTCTCCTCTTCCCACAACTCAATAAATACCTCGGGCCTCTGCAAAGCCGACGACAGTAGTTTCATCACCTCAGCAATGTCTCACGACGTTTTGACAACCTCCGAGATAAGTGACATGTACAATGTTCCATTTGATTCGGACATCTACACTGTTCCCATTGACGTTATTCGCCCTCTTCATGAGCTTCGTACCCCTCAGCGTCCAAAACGCCACCGTCATCACCGAAAACGCCGAAGAAATGTCTCAGCAAGCTCTCAGAGTGAACTTGAGGCTCACATTCAACAGGCGAGACACTACTGTGGAAAACCACGTGCCATAACTCATGTCATCAAGTCTCAGAGACTCTTGGCTGAGGTCTGCTGTAGCGACACTGGAAATGGAAAACGTCACAGTGTTCCAGGTACATCAGGACGTCATCGTGCCCCCAGTCATCAGCACAACAATATCGGAGAACCTATTCACATGACCCTGCACGAGGTGAGACAGTACCTGGAGACGCTGTACTCAAGCTCCAGTGACTCTAGTGAAAATAAAATCAAGAGAGATAAATTACCCAGTCAGACGCCTATTCATCTTGGCATATCAAAGGGTCTTACTGTAAATAATAACAACAATAATAATAATAATCATAATAATAACAATAATAATAATAATAATAACAATAATAATAACAACAATAATAATAATAATAATAATAGGTACAGTAATCCGCATACGGATTCTTCCACTGATACTCCACTATCTAATAAAAGCACCAATGGACTGATTAACAATAATAATAACAATGGAAATGGTAGAAAGCATAAGAAATGTGGATTGGTAAATAAATATAAAAAGAAAGAGGAGGGAAAGGAGGGGGGTGGCAAGGGTGGCGAAGTGGAGAGAGAGAAGATGAAGAAGAGTCAAAGGAACTTTTCGTTGAACTTGAAGCAGACATTGTGCAATATATTTAGATTTAGGAGGCTTGGCTCGCCGGAGAATTTTGCTGATAAAAGGAATAGTATTGTACAGGGTGACATTGTAGAGGAGGAGGAGCAGGAGCAGGAGCACGAGCACGAGAGGGGGGAGAATGACGGCCTCGGTATTGCTATTAATAATAATAATAGTGGTGGGGAGGTGGGGGAAGTGAAGTTGCCATTTTTTAAGAGGGCTTTGCCACCGCTTCCCAGGAGTAATGGAGGTGTCGGACATGTGGAGCAGGGGGAGGATGCATTGACGTCCATTGGAATCGAAAAGGGGGATTCACCGGCTTCGGTGCAACAGATTAACAGCCCTGGAAGGGAGGGAGGAGAAGTGCTGCCGCCAGAAGATACGAGCATGGACTTTGCCGCAAGCATTGAGAAGGTCAAGGATGTGAGTAGAAAGTCAAGGGTAGAAGGGTAGGCTCAATTTTAATGAGCGTTAATGGTTTTTTTTTTTTTTTTTTTTTTTTTTTTTTTTTTTTTTTTTTTTTTTTTTTTTTTTTTTTTTTTTTTTTTTTTTTTTTTTTTTTTTTTTTTTTTTTTTTTTTTTTTTTTTTTTTTTTTTTTTTTTTTTTCATAATTGCAGTATGGTTGGTATTGGGGGCCAATGTCCGGTGAGGCTGCCGAGAAGATCCTGTCGAATGAGCCCGATGGATCATTCATCGTGAGGGATAGCAGTGATGATCATTATATATTTTCATTATCCTTCAGGTTGAATAGCTGTGTAAGACATGTGAGGATAGAACACGATCAAGGTGAGAATTTCATTGATTTTTTTTTTTCTTTTTCCGAAAATTGAAATTGTGAAATTATCTCGATAACGAGTGATTCTTGAAGAAAAATATCAAGACATTTTTTTTTTTCGTTACTCCTATTACTATTACCTTATACTATTAATAGAGCAAAAAAAAAACAGTCTCTTGATGGATTTTCCTCACAAGCCAAAAGCTGCTCGTTCTATCACGATTATTTCAGTTAACTCATGGTTATTAATGAAAAATTTCTCGAAAAACGGGAAAGAAATGAATGAATAATTAAAATAGAAATGATTCAATCCAATTCCATTTGCATACAGGTAACTTCAGTTTTGGCAGTTGCACAAAATTCAAATCTCACACGATAGTAGATTTCATTGAGAATGCAGTGGAGCACTCACGAAGTGGTCGCTATTTATTTTTTCTTCATCGTCGTCCTGTATTGGGTCCCATGAGAGTTCAATTGCTTCATCCAGTATCAAGATTCAAACAAGTCCAGTCACTTCAACACACCTGTCGTTTCGTCATTCTAAAAATGGTTCGCAGAGACCTAATTCCCACCCTACCACTACCACGTAGACTTATCGACTACTTAAGTACACCCCATTACTACAGCGAACAATTGGCTGAGCAGGATGATCGAGCTGAATCACCAGTTAGTTCGTCCACTGGTGAATTAGAGAAGATTTGTTTTACACCCCAGGGCGGCCTATCGTGAGAGGTATTTATCATGTCACACAATTTGTCTCATTACTCTTACATTTTTCATTTTTCTTCATGTAGAGCTGAAAAACAAGAAATGAATTATCAAAGAATTTTCTCACTTTTTATACAAATAATTTGTCATTGACATTCATTTAAAAAAAAAACAAAAAAATGACATATTCATCTTTCCATTTATACTTTCAGTTTCCTCGCAAGGCAATTATTTCATATGAATCAGTGTTCCTGCGATTGCACATTGAAATGCAGCTGCATAAATTTCACTAGTTTGAAAGTAAAAGAAACAAAATTATTACTAATATTAGTAATAAATTTACATCATTCATATTGACCACATTCTTCATAGTATCAACCAGTTGACAAGTGATTAAACAAGTGTAAAGATGGGACTCATGTATATGTATATGCGCGATCGACCAAAGTAAAATTGCTGAAAATTTAGGAAAAACCAAAAATTAACAGATGGAGAAAAGTGAAAATATTACCAAGTGTCATTGATTGACGTTTGTTACATCTTTTACTTTTTTAACAATTTTTTACTTTGAATGAAAATGTCAGACAAACGATGAATGCGAATGCGAGACAACGTTGATACACCTATAATTGCCTAAAAATTGCAAATAAGCTACATGAGTCGCGCTTCATGGTGTGATTATTCAAATTAATGAACTTATATCGTGACTGTGATGCTTGTTCATCAAGCCAAGCACAATTTTCAAGTTGATGAAGCCAACGTTTCATTCAATTGTTTCATGACTTTATTATTTTTTAATTTATTATTGTTTTATTATTATCTCGATAATCAGTGAGTTTATAAGGGAATGTAAGCAGACATTTTCTTCCGAGAATTCAATTCTCTACAAAATAAAAAGAGCTATCGATATTTGTCAATTAATTGAGTCATTCTTGAGATAATTGAACAATTACCGAACATTGATTTTTTTCCTCATTGCGATTACTATCTTCAATCCATAAGTCACCGTGAATTATTATTATTACCATTATCATTATTTTCGATAACCAATCGAAAATAGACATGTTATAAATTCAATAAAAATCAGTGCAAAAAAAGTGGTGAAATGTAATGTAACTTAATCTTTTTATCAATAATCGATTTTCATTTTTGTGATAAATGAAACATGTTTTTGTTACTCTCCTCTATTCCAAGGCAATTTAACAATACCAGAATAAATTAATCAAACTAGTTAAATCAACTTTTCATTGAAAATTTCTTTTCTAGGATCAAAGATATTTACAAAAAACCGATGGCTACTTGGTGGGAAAAAAAAAAAAAAATGAATATGTAATCTTTACGTTTCACCACTTAGTAATAGCTGAATTGAACGATAATGACCCACTGTCAACTTTAATTGGAATTATAAAATGTTTATCAATATATATATATATATATATATATATATAATGTTGTTAATTGTTGCAATGAGAGGAACATGCTAGTCATTAACAATAGAATTTAAGATTGGGCCTCGAACTGACTCGATCAAGGATACCAGGGTTATGTAGTAGAGAATGAAAATAAGAATACGAAATGTTCCAAGCTCATATGCAAGTTCATGAATATAGGCTATTAATTATTAATTATTATCATGTGGAAATGACTTTTTGTACAGTAGAATTTTTCAAGCTATTGGATAGAAAGAAAGGAAAGATTATAAGTAATTAATTATTACGTAAGTAGTGAATTTACTCCCCTTTGTATTTTTATTACTGATAAGTGTGGGGTTATTAATTGGTTCGAGGCCCCTGTCTTAACTCTATAACATGACATGTTATAGGGGATTTTTTTTTTCAACCGAAAGTTTCCCAATGACGATGAAATTTCATATGAGATGATAATTGTTGTTCTACAACAGAATGATCTATAAATAGATATTGGGATAATGCTCATAGAAATTCAGTTTCTTTTTCTGTCAAGTTTTTCCCAAAACCTTAAATTCCTCCTTAAAAAATAGCCGAAACATTGTATGGTTTTTAAATACAGAGCGTTTTCCTACAGAGAGTAACAATTCCCATAGAATATCCGGGGCAATAATCACCTTTTGTAGCATTGATCATTACAAAAATTTCCTTCCATCTTCTCATGGGATTAAATCATAAAAATTTCCCATTTGAAAATCTCTAAAAGAGTCCTACTGGACATGTCAATAGAATTGTTTCATATGTGATAATTCTCTTCAGTATTGTCTTCAGTTTACAGGTAGGGGAAATAGATCGTATCTATTAACTACTGTGTAAAAAATAATAATGAATAATTCTTTGATACAAATAATCTCTTTGAATTTACGTGTAATTCACATTATGTTATGCAGACAATTTGTACCATTAAAACATTTTTGTGTTCATTGAAACGAATACTTTCATTCATTATTTTATCAATTGGAATTATTTTCCATGCGAGAGAATAATTGCAGTCGATCATGTTGCAAGAAGATAGTCCCAATCGATACATATATCCCTAGTTTACAAAAAAAAAAAATTGAACAGAAAAACAATTTCATCACCAAGTTCGATTCGCTAATTGAGGGTGATTACAGTGAATTGAGATAAATTAATGAGCGATATGAGAAGCACTCACGTGATTTTCCTACTAGAACATAGTTGGAACATAGATGGTTTGTATATTTTCAAAAAAGATAACTCTTGACATTTTCACTCTGACAAAGCATTTGTTTTCAATATATTTGCATCATTAAAAAAAAACTGGAATCATTTGGGTTACCTGAAGCGAAATCAGATTAAAGTGTTAACCATGGAATTATCTCATCAACGAGGAAAACTTTCGTTAGCTACAAGAAAAGTTACTTTACAGCCGAGATTATTTCATAATTAACAACGACGTTTCACCACTTTAATGAGAAATGATTATATACAATTAGCATTCACTCAATTAATGAGTGAGAGAGAGAGAGAGAGAGAGAGAGAAAAAAAAAACAAACAATTAAATTCAGGATCATGATACTGACGGAATTTCGATAATCTACACAGCACTAATATGTACAGAATTATTATATAGTAAAAAAGCCACGGAATAGAGGGATGAGAATGACAAGGAAAATTGTAACCATACACTATTGAAAGCATAAATCATTTTGAATTTTTTTTCAGATCGAGTAACATGCTTCTGTGTATAAAAATCAATGCAGTATAAGAACAAATTGAATGATTTTTTTTTTTTTTTGCAAAAGTTGAGGGTTTATTTTACAAATGTATGGACAAATAATGAGTTTGGCAGATCTTTTGTCATTTTTTCCTGAGTTTATTACTTACAGAGATAATTGTAATATATTATATCTGATGGATTGTTTTTGTGTCAGTTTATAAAAACAAAAGTCAATACATTTCCCCATTGACTTTTACCACTGGACTTTATAAACTTGCAATTAAAATGTATACAATGCACAACAGCTGTGACAGATTCATAATTTCATTTCCATCAATAATGTACGATAAACTATAAAAATTATACAAAGTAAAAAAGAAAAATAGTAATTAATCGTAAATAAAAGGTATACATTTCCATCCAGAACTAAACTATGCTGCGATGAAAGAGACAACAACAAAAATGAAACAACAGTATGGCTAGACAATGAAAATGTCAAATAAATAAGTAAGTAAATAGTCTAGTAAATAAATATAATAAAGGGAGATGGTGAAAGACAAGTATGTAAAATCGCCTCTTATAATTCATTGATTTGATTGTATTGACGAAGGTATGAGTAATGTAAGTTTAATATATGCGCATGTAGCTGACTAACAACGTTTGTACTGCAATGTTGACAATGAAATAAATTTTTGAGACCAAACGATAAACAAGAAAAATATAACATCAGTAATGAGGGACATGACGTTGTTCTCGTAGAGAATTTTCACAACAATGCAAAGGATTTATACATCAAATATTTCCTATCTTTCTCTCATTCAAGTTATATAGTTTTGAAGGAAAACCGCTCAATGTACCACGTGATTGCAAACCGGAAGCGCATGTTAGCTGCTCATCTGATTTTTGGTGGATTCACAACTGACGGTATAAATGACCTACCTATTATTATACCTGATACTAGAATACTAGTACTTGTGCCCATACTTCCAACCTCCGAGGGATAAAATCACACAGCGTTGATGACGCTTTGACGCTTGATGCGGTATTTTTTCAAGTTCTATTATTAATCTCTATCATATGTTAGAGAATATAACATTTTCTAAATCGAGGTAAGTAATTGAAAAAAATATAGTATATTATTGTTAGATATTAAATATGTGAAATTGTCAATAATTTATTTATAATAATTTCAGTAGAGCTGTAGAACTTGAAGGATGATTATCGTAGAAATGATCAACTGCGAGAATTGATAAAATTTTCAAAAATAAAAAAACTAGCAACTAATGGAATAATGGAAATGGATATGCAGGCGATTGCTAATATTTTCAGTATCATCACTATCTTTGTCTGTTTTATTCTGAAAATTCCACAGATATGGTATCTCATGGCTATCAAGTCAGCCGTTGGAATTCCACTGTTGGGTCTCATGCTGGAGCTCACGAGGTGAAGCAAAGCCTTTGTTTTTCCATTATTTTCTTAATTATCATTATCTCGAGCTAGAAAATATGGAATACCGATCAACTTTTCATTACACAGTTACACTGTAATGACGAGCTACAATTACACAAATGGTTACGCACTGCTGACGTATTTGGAGTACCCAGTAATCCTCGCTCAAGAATTTCTTCTTATTTATCTAGTCTTGAAATATCGTAATCAAGTCAATAATATTAAATCAATCTTCTTCGCTATTTGCTACTTCGTTCTGAGTACCTGTATACTAATTCAAGTCGTTCCAAAATATGTTCTGACCATTTTAGCGGTAAGTTTTACGTTTTGCTCAATTTTTTATAATAAATTTAAGGATTTAAACTACCGAAATTCGTCGGTCTTCATGGTTCATATATTTTCCAACTAGCCCATGTGTACACCTATTTCTGCGTCTAGTAAACTTGTCCAACTTCTTGCCATTGTTCGTGCCAAAAATGCTGACTCTGTGTCGTTATTGACTTGGTTTATATCTGCATTTACCAATACAAGTACGCCAACCGTTATTTTTATTTACAAACAACTTCATTACTTTAAATGTTTATATATGTATTAAAATGTTTCATTTCTTCTTATTTATATTTTCAGCAAGGATATTTACAATTTGGGTTGATTCCGGTGACATTCTACTCTTAGGCAACTGTATTATATCAAGTTTACTGAGTTCTAGTATAATGTTTTCAGCTTTATACTACAAGTCCCGGTCAAAGAGGGACGATGGCAAATATGTGAAGAGAGAGTAGTGCCTCTATTCAAGTTTAGTTAATTAAATAAACTTATTGAATAAAAATAGAAAAAATAAATAAAAAAATACTGAATGTTTGATAATCCTCCCGCTTCACCGCTTCACTCTCAAAATGGTATTTATAAAATACACCTATCGATTCAAGTTTTCGCACATGCGCACATGCGCACATGCGTGCACACAACTTGCAATCCATCAGCTAATATTATATATATATACATATATAGTGAGGGAGGCAGATATATCATATCTTATAAACATCTGAATACGAATAAGCAGATAACTGTAATAAACACACGGAGAATATGTATGTACATTCATACAGTGTTCAATTGAACTTGGCCTTTCCTCCGAGAGAGTTTAGTAGCAGTAATCTTAGCTGAAATTGTAGCAACTGGAAGTACCTATGTAAATGAATAGCTCCTTTAATAGTTATCTAAAAACAGCGTGGTTCTAGAAAATTTATTATAAACCAGATAAAGATAACCGAAAGATGATCGTTGGACAATTGTGCTCCTCTTGGAGAAAGTGCTGCGAAGTTAATTGTATAACAACCTTCAAATAAACAGAGAAATGTAGGCTAGATGATTATTTTCCTCGTCAAAGTTGTCATGACATGAACAAGTTATTTTCACCATTGAAAAATTAGGATTATTGTCATGGCGGGCTCGGCGTTGAGACGTCTTATGGCTGAGTATAAACGTAAGAAATGGAATTAAAATTGTCTTAATACACTCGACACTGTGTTAGCATTGTTACTCCATATGTTTATATTCGATCATTTCTTGGTA
Source organism: Diachasma alloeum (assembly GCF_001412515.2). NCBI lineage: Eukaryota > Metazoa > Arthropoda > Insecta > Hymenoptera > Braconidae > Diachasma > Diachasma alloeum. Next base: position 279,621 of record NW_021681054.1, read on the forward strand.
TAAATGGGCAAGATTGATATTATGACTTGAATTTTCAGAATTAACCTTAAATCCACCGGAGGGCATTGTTGCAGGGCCAATTAATGAAGAGAATTTTTTCGAGTGGGAAGCACTCATTACGTATGTACCTAACGTTAATTAGCATTTCGATGTTACGAGATCTTGAATGAAATTGTCAAAAGATGTCTTTTGTGGAGAATTTTCTCAATTTCAAATCAGTCATTGTTCTTAATTGCTAAATGACTCAACAATTAACACATATTTAATTAAATGACATGGGAAATGGCAATAAAAATAACATATATTTAATGAAAATTTTGTCACTAATGGAACAATATCTGATGAACATTTTATTATTTACAATCCATCATCATTTATCAAAAATTTAACTAAATTGATTTTTTTTTCTCCAGAGGACCAGAAGGAACATGTTTCGAGGGTGGTGTATTCCCAGCAAAGTTGATATTTCCCCCAGATTACCCCTTGAGTCCTCCAAAAATGCAGTTCACTTGCGAAATGTTCCATCCCAATAGTAAGAGAAGGAATTACCATTATTACTATTTTTATTCATTCATTTAAACATGTGAATTCGATGAATGAGAATAAGGAAAATTGAGGAAAATTATTGTTTGTCAAAATGTAGTTTACGCCGATGGTCGAGTATGCATCAGCATTTTGCATGCCCCGGGTGATGACCCCATGGGCTACGAGAGTAGTGCAGAGAGGTGGAGTCCAGTTCAGAGTGTGGAAAAAATTCTGCTCAGTGTCGTGAGCATGCTAGCTGAGCCCAATGACGAGAGTGGTGCCAACGTGGATGCAGCCAAGATGTGGCGAGAGGACAGAGCTGAGTTTGAAAAAATAGCTCAGAAATTGGTGCGCAAGACACTCGGCATTCCGACATAAATTTTATACCAACCAAGATATATTATATATATATATTCAATATTATAAATTATATTTTTTTTTCTTCGCAAAACTGATCATAAGATTTCAATTTATTTTTTTCTCTTATTCCATCTTCTGTATTGAATCTACCTGGTTAATAATGAATAAAAATTAATTCTGCAGATTTTTGATTTTTGTGCAATTTTAAGGCAGCATGAAAAATTATCTTGAGAATAAGTGGTTTGCCAAATGATTCTTATCTTTGTGATGAATTAAAATATACAATGAGCTTTATTTTTCCTTGTTCTATGAAATTATTTCCAAATTAAGTGGAAATATGGAAGAAATATCATTTACAAAACAAATAATTTATTCATGAAAATAATAATATAATTATTCTTGTATAATTATGATTCATTGCCAGAAGATCAATCAACAACTTAATTTTAGTATACTATATTATTAAATTCTTCATTGACTTTTATGAAAATGATGAATGATCAAGTAATTAATTGTTTGATTCAACGAAATAATTACAGCGAGTTAAGGAAACGTCGACGGACATTTTTTTTAAAACTTGTTCACCTTTCTCCTTTGGCATTCTTAATACCACTTAACAGACGTGATACGTGATACAATCGGGTTAACATTCTTGTACTCGTAGATTGTCCTTTCATGCTTTACATTGACAATTTAGCATCTGCATGTAGATACTCATAGAATGCTAACAGAATCATCGCTAAAACGACAATATAATCTGAAGATAATATATACGTACAACATTGATAGAATTTATCTCTTGTTATCATGTTAAAATAGGTTTTTATTATATTCTCTTGTTTGTCAATGTCTTGCAAATTGCTTTATTTTCAAAGTAATGATGATTATTAATTGTCTTCCATATTGAAGGGGTGGAAAAATAATGAGTTGATTGAGTCAAGGAATTCAAGGAAAATAAAATATCGGGAGAGCTTTTTCGTCTCTAAACGATGAGATGCTCAACAAAAAGTGTCATCTTACATTTTTCTCTAAATTCACTCATCATTCTTCAGATAATTAACAGAACGTAATGAGGAAACATGTCACATTCTTCATATACATTTTTATCCACTTCAATGTAGATTTGTGTGTAGAAATACCACAACTAAATACCAGGAGAAGAAATTTTCCCCACCAATCACTAAAAACCATCTCCATTAATCTAACATTACATTATTATTATGTATAGACATTAATTTATTTCATTTTTTTTGTTTTGTTTTTCATTTTCTAATTACAATCCATAGTGGATTAGCTAAAATATATGTATATTAATATATCTGTATATGTCTTTGGCCAGCACGACATCACACACTTTTGTTGTAAAGCTCCTTTTGTTATTTCAGTACATAATTAAGGGAAATATGATAGCATCTCATCTGTTAGATGGTAGAGAGTACATGCAAGTATTTGAAGCGTCTCTTTATTTTATAATATTAAAAATACCTTTCCCATCAACTTATGCGCTCACACAAAGCATATATCATGACCTTCCGAAAATTTTTATGGAATACATAAAAACTGATAGTCATTTACAATTATTGAAATTAAAAAAAACAATGGGGTTGGATGCGTATTCCTTGAATATTTTGAAAACTATGGATTGTGAATAATTTTGAAAAAAAATGGAAAAGTTGAGTTACCACAGGTTTAATGTCCGAATTGGTATTTTTAATTCTATGATAAATCATATGATAAATTCATTGGATGTTTGAATAAATTGAATGGTTTCTGTAACATTTCAAATTATATAGGTATATACATGAATTAAACGCTCAATTCCAATGTTCTATTTTCTTTTCCTTCACAAAATTTGGATTAATTATAATAAAATACAACAAATTGAAATTCAATCCTTCAAATGTTGTAGGAGGAAAGCAAACATGGCGATCAATAAGTCTCCATATTCATAGTTTATTTGTATGTACATTGGACAATGCACAGGATACAAGTCTTTATTTTCTTTGTTCTCTATTATTTTCCTCCCCATTACGTATATCGTCTCGATATATTTATTTATTTGGTCAAAATAGAGATTCTCATCAACGATGAACTGTCTAATTCCTCCGATTAACTATTTTTCCATTTCTTTACTTTTAGTGGTTTAGTGGTTTCTTTGAAGTTGACATGATTAAAATTTTGGTAAATTTCATATGCAATGAATGAGACAAATAGTCGCACGAATAATCGCATGGAGGAGTTAAACGTAATGAGTCAAACGTGACTTTAATTTCAAGACGTAATATTTTTTAATTTGAGAGACATGGAAAATTTCGCGTCTTTTTTTTGTAGAGATGTTTTTTTTCGCTGCGAAGAAGGTCTGACAAAAATTTCAAAAATATTTTTCAAAAATTGATTGAAAAAAAAAAAAAAATTAAGGCAATTCATCTCCCTCCACTACTTCATTACCAAAACCCATTATTTTCCATTCTATAATTAATATTGATGATATTTTGATGCATGCAGAACTGGAAGTGGATAAAGACGTCACGATACTATGGACGATTGACATTAGTTTATACAATAACGTTTTCATTAAAATTGTTGATAAGTGTATACCTTGTAAAATGAGCACAGCTCGTATAGACAAACGAGTGCATCTCCAATTCCACCTCTTACGCATAGAAAATGAAAAGCCTATAGACATGTTCTATAAAAGGAATTGTTCTAGAGACATTTTCCCTATAACAAATACAGACAATTTCTATAATCAGTGTCAAAATATTTATAATATTTTGAGATATGGTTTTAGATGAAAAGGGAGCCAAGTAGAGAAGGTGACTTGCAAATCACGAGACTTCTGACCGGATAATATGAATATGAATATAAATATGAATATGAATATTAGTAATTTCTCATAATTTTGCCACTTGGCATTTTTCGGCTATTTCTCTCATTCCTGCAGATATTAATGAAGCTAGTGATGCGGCTCTTCGTCTTTGGTGTTCTGGGATGGTGTGGCTGGGGTTGGATCGTCGTGAAACATTGGATTCTTCACTTCAACCTCGCCTGCCTTGAGACAAATGAGATCATCCAGGTCAGGGTGACTCAATAATCCAAATGGAAAGGGATTAAATGCTTTCGACAAACTTACAGGTGCTAAACCCGGACACTCGTACACTGTGTAATCACCTTCCTCATTTTCCTCATCACTCTCGGCTTCGGAGACTGATCCGGGGTCACGAGATGCGGCTGATCTGAAGAATTATGGATTGAGGAGTAGAATTTCAGGATTTATGGTTTATATATATTTTTTTAAATGTTTTTTTTTTTTTTTAAATAATAATAAGAGGCCATTTATTTATTTATTCGGTTACCTAGGCAATAAGTAGCTTAACATTCTTTGGAGAAAATTTAATCCTTGATGCAGAATCACTTATTCTCAAGATAAACGAATAATACGAAGAAATTACAGAAAAAAAAAAAACAACAACTTAGATTTCATGAATTCATACAAATACTTACTTTTCCATGGCAATTATTTGCTGTTTTTGATGCTGAAAATGATACATTTGGGCTGAATGGGCCAACCGTTGATCGCCCGACGGTGAGACATCTTTGTTGGGACCTGTCACCCCATAAGCTGGGTACTCGATATCCGCAGCTGCTTTGACCCCGCGTTGGAGTCTGTACGGATTAAAATTTTTTCATCAATCAAGATTTAAAAAATTGTCATAAGCCGCTACTCATGCAAATGATGTGTGAATCACCAATGGAATAATCAAATTGATAATGAAGCAAGAATGAAAAAATGTTTCTCCATTTAATTTTAACATCACTAGATGGTGAAATTGTTTTTTTTCGTTCATTTTTTTCTCAATTAATGAAAAATGAAATATGAAAATTAATAATTATCTCACCTGCACCAAGTCAAGCTAATGAGAACAAGTGTAAACATTGCAGCAGCACTACACCCGGCAACAATAGCTAAAAATAAATTGTTGTGTCAATGTCATTACACACTCAATGACTCAATTTTACATTGAGATGAATTTTTTCGTCAGCTTTTTTTTTGTCAGCTTTCTAAAAAGGGGGCTTTCTAAAATTTGACAAATTATAGTTGAATATTCTTGGCATTTTCAATATTACTATATAAGAAAAACGTGAAAGAGTTGCATGCATGGTAAAATTTTAATGGGGATGAGCCATTTTGCAGGTTACAACATTCTCTTACACTTTGAGATTCAACAATATTAAGTGAAAACTATAACTTGTCAAAGCCCTTAAATCCACCTCCATAAATAATGGACTTTTAACTCACCAATGAAATACACATCGTTGTTGACCTTGTTTCTAGTGAATGTGATAATTGGCTCCTTCTCAGCCCGCCTCTGCGGTTCAGGCATGATTTCCACGAGCCTATCATTTCTCTCCCCAACTTGTTTATCACCACTTGAAATAGATTTATAAACCACCAAGGCAGGTTTTGAATCGATTGGCATATCTTCAATCTTCATCACTCTATTTTCAATAGGCTCCTTTATCATCTCCCCCATAGCCACAACAATCTTAGGGTGTTCTTCCCTCCTCGTTACATGCTCCATCTTCTCCCAATATCGAGGATCATTTGGCTTGGTTGCGAATGTGTTTTCCAGTTCTTCACTTTTCGGCTCACCAAAATGATACGTAAAATCCGGTACTTGGTCATCCAGAGGCGGCACCTCCTTATCTAGAGCATTGTCATGCCTCTGACCATTAAACGCATATAATTTATTATGTAGTTTTTCCAACGAGTTATCGATCCTATCTATTTCCGTCTCATAATTGTCATTTTTATTGGGAGATGTCAATTTTAATGGATATCTCGGTGAGTTATCGAAAAAAATGTTGTCATTGATTCTGTGATCTGGATAGGGTATTTTGACCTTGGGATACTGGTAGATTCCCGAAGGTTCTAAATTGACATTTATGTAGGGGTGACGATTGAGTGACCTCGGGTATGCGATGCTATTGTAGTCGGAATGTGGATTTATGTTATTTTCTTGATTTTTCTCCACAAGTTCCATGATACTGGGATTATCCACAAGGGCCTCCAGGATCTCTCGCTCACGAGCTCGGTAGGTGTCATCTTTGTATGCCTGTAAATGACGGTACGATGACGGTGCCTGGTCGCGGCGTAGGAGACGGAGGCGCGATTGGGTGACAAGAAAACGCTCCAACTCCTTCAGCCTCACGTCTGTCTCTGATGGTTCTGAGTCAACATCTGCGGCAAGTTATAAGTGAGAAATGAGCGTGTTTACCACTTTATCATTGTACCAATTGTTCAACAATTGAACAACTCCAAATAACCCTCGACCTTGGAATATTTCAATGAAAACTAACGTGACAACCCATTAACTCTCATTGCCAGATTCAGTTCTCTTGTCTTGTCTTGTGATTATTAAAGAATGAATAACAGTCCATTAATTTGGCCATCAGAATTGCATATCATGATTGAATTATATATGGTGGAATAAATATGTTACAGCGGCAATATTTATGGCATGAGTTTTTGCCCACAATATATATATGCTATTTCTCAATGTCATTGAGTCCTGCACCCACTTTATTGATTCAGTGACACTGTCCAAAATGATCCTGATGCTCATATGATATCCAAGTGCGCCGCAACAAGCAATAATTAAAAATCAATCAAACAAACAAACAAACAAACAAACAAACAATTTACCATTGAACAGTGTCGTTAACCCTCGGATAGGTGGTATCATCCTCACTTCAGTGAGCCGATATGACACTCCCAATGACAATTCCCAAACTTACCCTGATAATATTCAAGTTCACCGGTGGTAATGCTGATTACAAGACACAAATTAATGACCAGAAGCCGAAATGTCGGAGGATCGAGTTTCATCCTCGCAAAAACCAACTCAAGAGGCCCAAATGTATCTACAGCTGGTTGAATTCACGGGCTTTATCACCAATACGTAAGCGCGTCATTCATGGTGGAGGGTGTTCGGGAGGGCCTGCGCGTTCACTAGTTTCTTTAACGAAATTGCTAAATCAATACGGCAAAATGCCCTGAGCACGACACACACCTCACACACGTTTTTACTATTATTATTATTATTATTATTATTATTATTATTGTTTTTTTTTTTCTTTACTGGTTCTCCACACTTTCGTACAATATCCACGAAACATGCCGCACAGTTTCGCGTTACGTGGGACATGCAAAAGGGCCTCTATGATCCTATTGGGAGATTTTTAATTGTTTTCAAACTGGATCATGAAAATTTAAATACTGGAGACGTATGGTATGCATCACAACATGTAGAACTGACAAGAGCTGAGGGGTTTTAGCGTTTTCGCTATTGGAAAACACTTGCCAGTGATTAATTTACTGAGGCCAACGGAACTTGAGTATGATAAGAAGCGATAGGAGGCGATTGTTAGTTTTATGGCAATAGGATAATGGCAATGGTATCGTAAATGCTTCCTTTTTCTTTGTATTGGTGTTTTTTTAAAAACCAATTTAAGGGAAATTTCTTCAAAAAGGTGACATTTTTTGGGCTTTCTGGGGATATGGGGTTCAGCTGAGAAACCATTTTTTCAATCCTTTTTGTGGATATAAGTCGACTTTCGGCAAAATCGAATTTTTTCGCATAATGAACGTTGATTCACTTGATGGCTTGCCTGATGAGACAATCTGTGAGGTTGGCTAGGGCCCAGGCTGATTTGACTCTGACTCCTAGGTTCTGGTCGGCGAGGGATGCGTGGATTCGGAACTTCAGGGTCTGGTGGAGCCACTTCTTCAGAGTCGCGAGGGTCCACTAAGCGCGGGGGGGGGGGCGCACCCAGGGAATAAGCAGGTGAGTGAGGAAAGTGCAGTAGTTGGAACCTACGTAGGTCTCCTGAGCCTGAGAAAGAAAAAATCGGTCGAGATTAGGACAGGTGGCTAGGTAAAACAAACTATAGCAATCAATATTAATATCTGATGACTTAGCGAAACCATTTAAATGAATGACAACTCATTTTCAAGCCTATAAAAATTATACGCATATATATTTATAAATCCTAGACGTATATGTATATATTTATAAGAGTACTATATTCAAAAAATATCAACTGCGCAACTCCTCCGCGCACATTCATCATGGCGGCGAGTCACTGGCAGAGGATGGAGTGTTTGGCGTTTGTCTGCGGATTTTCGGTGAGAAAGGGGATTAAACCGGGAAAATACTTATTAATCGTGCAATAATCAGTTAATATTCAGTGCCGGGAGTGATTTTATCAAGAAATCAGACTTTATTAGTGCATATTATTAAGCCCAGACCTGTAAATAAAAAGTGCAATGGTAAATTTCGCCATTGCGCATGATTGCGCAACTCCTCCGCGTACATTCATCATGGCGGCTGGCCACTGGCAGAGTATGGAGGTTTTGGCGTTTGTCCGCGGATTTTCGGTGAGAAAGGGGATTAAACCGGGGAAATAATTATTAATAATACAATAATCAGCTAACATTCATGGCAAGAAAGGATTTTATCACAAAAACTGAGACTTTATTATTGCATTATTACAGAATCGATACGTATAAAGAGTGCAGATGCCAAAAACATGGCTAGTGCGCAACTTCTCTGCGCACATTCATCATGGCGGCCGGCCTTTGGTACTGCACGAATAGAGAAGGATCAACGTGAAAAGTGGAATTGTTGGAGTTGGATTGGAATATATGCCAAGCTGACGCCGGGTGTTTCAACGACCGGTGAGTCCCCAAAATATCAATTTTTTATTCTTTGATTGTTGATTTCATTGGTGGATNGGATTTTATCACAAAAACTGAGACTTTATTATTGCATTATTACAGAATCGATACGTATAAAGAGTGCAGATGCCAAAAACATGGCTAGTGCGCAACTTCTC
>NW_021681055.1:0-3613 GCF_001412515.2 Diachasma alloeum
GAGAGAGAGAGAGAGAGAGACAGAGAGAGAGACAGAGAGAGACAGAGATGAGAACGGTTGAGAATAGGGGTAAAGCTCCCCAAACATTTTTTGTATAGAATTTTGAGCTCTACAACTTTGTATATCACGTTTCTGGACGTACAGCGCGTTATTCACGAGTTATTTCGAAAAAACGGTTGAGCGGAAAAGGCACANGTTATTCACGAGTTATTTCGAAAAAACGGTTGAGCGGAAAAGGCACAAACTTGGGGAACCTTAAACATCCGCCAGTAGTTTCATACGCCCAAATCACAAATTGTATCAAAAATGTAGCCTGATTAGCAAACATTCTTATGTTAGAACTTCGTTCATTGGACTACTCCGGACTCACTCGACGCCGGAGAGCCGTTCGGGGTTTCCCCGCGCTTTTGAAAATTCATTCCTCCGCTCCTACTTGAGATTAACTAATGAAACACCTGTCATTTATTGAGAATTTATTTCTCTATCGATCGGCATCACTTTCATTCCTTCATCTTAATGAGGGTGGGAGAAATGAATTTTCCAATCGGGAGAGCCCCTCCGGGCTCACTCGACGACGGAAAGCCGTTCGTGGTTTCTCCGCGCTTTTGAAAATTCATTCCTCCGTTCCTAACTGAGATTAAGAAATGAAACCAATGTCATTTATTAAAAATATAATTCTCAATCGGTGAGCTTTGGTTTCATTACTTCATCTTAATTAGTGAGGGGAGAAATTAATTTTTGAATGAGATGAACTTGTCCGGAGTTACTGTGCGCTTTGAAAATTCATTTCTCCTCTTTTAATAGAGATTAAGAAATGAAACCACTGTCTTTTATTGAGAATATTATTTTCGATCGATAGATGTTGCTTTAATTCTCTCTTCGCAATTAGGGGGGGGGGGAGAAATGACATTTTCCAATCGGGGAAGCCCCTTCAGGACTACTCGACGCCGGAGAGCCGTTCGGGATTCTCCGCGCTTTTGAAAATTCATTCCTCCGCTCCTGATACTGAGATTAAGAATGAAACCCTTGTCATTTATTAAAAATATAATTCTCGATCGGTAGGCTTAGGTTTCATTCTTTCACCTCAATTAGGGGGGGGGAGAAATGAGTTTTCCAATCGGCGGAGCCCCTCCCAGCTCGCTCGACGTCGGAGAACCATTCGGGGTTACTCCGCGCTTTTGAAAATTCATTCCTCCGCTCCTAACTGAGATTACGAAATGACACCGATGTCATTTATTAAAAATACAATTGTCGATCGATAGGCTTTGGTTTCATTCCTACATCTCAATTAGGGACGGGAGGAATTAATTTTTGAATGAGAAGAACTTGTCCGGAGTTACTGCACGCTTCGAAAATTCATTCCTCCTCTCCTGATAGAGATTGAGGAATGAAACCGCTGTCATTTATTGAGAATATAATTCTCGATCGATAGATGCTGCTTTCATTCCTTCATCGCAATTAGGGGGGGAGAAATGAATTTTCCAATCGGGGAAGCCCCTCCGGCCTCACTCGACGCCGGAGAACCGTTCGGGGTTACTCCGCGCTTTTGAAAATTCATTCCTTCGCTCCTAATTGAGATTAAGAAGTGAAACCGATGTCATTTATTAAAAATATTATTCTCTATCGGTAGGCTTTAGTTTCATTCCTTCAGCTCAATTGGGGTGGGGAGAAATTAGTTTTTGAATGGTTTCGTCCTGGTTTTATTTTATTTTTAATGTTTTCTCTTCGAAATTCATCGGATTTGGTCAAAATATCCCAGAATGGAGTTGATTGACTTTGATTATAAACGGTATGAAGTGGATTTTAATGTGTACCTATATATTACATATTTTTTCCATCTATAATCGAAGATGTTTTGGGATGTTTTGACCACATTTGCGGAATTTCGAACAGAAAAAATTTATAATTCAAATATATCTAGGACGAAACCTAACTTGTATGATGGCTCAAAATACTTGTTTTGATTATCAGAATCATTTACAAAAACATGAGGAAAATCAAACGTGACGTAATTTTGAAAATTCGAGTTTTTCAACTTTTTCTTTGGAAATTTCGTAATTATGAGCACTGACGGATTGGATAAAAAACTTTACCCGTAATATTCCTATAGGTGGTAGAAAATTAATAATTTTGACACATGGAATATCAAAATCGGATAAATAGAACCCGAGATATTGTAGAAAAATGAAACAAGCAGGGGTTCGAGCTTTTTTGGCCGAAGCCATCTGACCGTTACTTTATGTGTTATAACTATTTTTCTTTTTTTCATTTCTACCAATCCCATTGGTAGTAAGCTTCCGAATGGATCTGTAACAAGTTGATATCTCAATTTTTTCACAAGCTATCGTTATTACAAGGAGTTTTATGAAAAAACTGAAAATCTGAAATATCTCGAAAACTTTATATAAACGATATATATGTTTTGTTTAATTCAGATAGAAGGCCTCGAGACGAATATTTTGAAAAAAAAAAATTGAAATCGGTTGAATAGTTTCTGAGCTATTGCAGACAGAACGTTTTCAGGGAAAGTCGAATATCTCGGAAACTACTCGGTCGATTGGGCTTATTTTCAATAGAACACATTGTCATCGTGGGGGGAAGATTCTCTCCAAATTTCAAGTTGATTCCTCCATTTTTGCACAAGCTAGCGTCATTACAAGGATTTTTATGGAAAAACTGAAAATCTGAAATATCTCGAAAACTTTCGATGAACGTGTATATATGTTTATGATTGATTCAGATAGAAGTCATCGAGACGAATATTAAAAAAAAAAAAATTGAAATCGGTTGGCTAGTTTCGAAGATATTAATGAAAAATTATTTAAAAATGAATAGCTTTTTCTCAAAAACTATCCGATCGATCGGGCTGCAATTTGGCACAGAGTTAGTCCTAGTTAAGTACTATAATCTGACAAAATTGTAGATTTTTTGGAATAAGTTTAGTCAATTTATTACTCGATTTTCCAAAAAATGACCACCGGACAGTTGGCGATGGACATTGACACCGACAGACACACCCCCCAAACTTTGTATTTTTACGTTTCAGATCATTCTACATCATTTCCAAGCAAAATTAGAAAATCGAAAAATAGAACGATTACAATGCTTCCATTCGGAAGCAAAAACTAAGACAAAATCATATCTCCGAAGTGAGGTGCCGAAAAAATTTGAAAAAAATTAATAGTTTTTCTAGCCCCCTAGTTGTAGAAAAAATCGCCAGCAATTTCTAATAGAGTGAGGCTCAGCCGTTAACTTAAAATCAAACATTGAAATCTCTCTTTTAAACTCCCATTAAGGTACTTCCGCAGTAAGTATACTTGGTGAAAATTTAGAAATGGTATAAAGATGCAATATTTGGTTCATATGTTCTTGATCACATTAAAAAGCTATTCCCAAAATTTCAAGTCCCTGGTCCACCCCATTTTTGAGATATGCATCGCCAAACATTCATTTTGAAATTTTGGGAATAGTTTTTCAATGTGCTCAACAACATATCATTCAAATATTCCGTCTTTATACCATTTCGAAATTTTCACCAAGTATGCTTACTGCGGAAGTTCCTTAATTACTCCTAGATAAAATTATATAAATTCACAGCAGGAATGGGAAAATT
>NW_021681055.1:5603-6823 GCF_001412515.2 Diachasma alloeum
AGAGGGAATTTCACAAAAATTTTAAAAAGGGGTGTAGTGATATCCGGTGGGTGGTGCTTGTAAAGAGGGCGGTTCTGCAGGGGTGAAAAGTTTGTGAAAAGTTTATAAAAGGGTGGGTTATCGTTGTCATTGGGGTATTTGAAAAATATCTTCGAAACTAAGGGGGGGATGTGTATTGAGAATTTACAACCAAAAAAATTGAGTCGGTGAGTTTTTCTAAAATATCTAAGAAACTAAGGAAGATTGCTCATTTTTACAAGTGGGGTGTTTTCAATTTATTCAAATTTCGAAAAATTTCAAAAATTGCAAAAATTTCAAAAACTTCAAGAGCTCCAAAAATTTCAAAAATTTCAACTTTGACAATTCGAAACAAAATTGAGAACCACCCCCTCTTTTTCCGTAAAAATTCGTTATCTCACTTAATTTTGGAGATATTTTTGAAAAACCCGCCAACTTTATTTTTTTTCGTTATCAATTTTCAATGCACCTCCCCTCCCCGCCCCTAAATTTTCGTAAAAAATTACCATCTCCCTTAGTTTCAGAAATATTTAGAAAAACCCGCCAACTCATATTTTTTGGTTATGAATTCTCAGTGCACCCCCTCCCCAAAATTTTCGTAAAAATTCGCTATCTCCCTTAGTTTTCGAGATATTTTGAAAAAGCGGCCAACTCAATTTTATTGGTTGCCAATTTTTAATGCCCCCCCCCCCCCCCCTCCCGANACCCCCTCTTTTTCCGTAAAAATTCGTTATCTCACTTAATTTTGGAGATATTATTGAAAAACCCGCCAACTTTATTTTTTTTCGTTATCAATTTTCAATGCACCTCCCCTCCCCGCCCCTAAATTTTCGTAAAAAATTACCATCTCCCTTAGTTTCAGAAATATTTAGAAAAACCCGCCAACTCATATTTTTTGGTTATGAATTCTCAGTGCACCCCCTCCCCAAAATTTTCGTAAAAATTCGCTATCTCCCTTAATTTTCGAGATATTTTGAAAAAGCGGCCAACTCAATTTTTTTGGTTGCCAATTTTTAATGCACCCTCCCCCCTCCTCCCGTCCCAAAATTTTTGTAAAAATTCGCTATTTCCCTTCGTTTTAGAAATATTTTTGAAAAAATCACATACTTAATGTTTTTGGTTGTGACTTCTCAATTCACAAGCCTTCCGCCTCTCCTTCTATGCAAAATCTGAATGTGTACTGAATTTTTGATGTACACCCT
>NW_021681055.1:7064-13705 GCF_001412515.2 Diachasma alloeum
TAATTCTCGTTGTAATTACTATCGATTACTATAATTTATCGGAACTGATAATCGAAAATCACAAATTAAAAATACGCAGTGTAATTAAATCTCTCCCAAAGAAATTTTATACATCACATAGTAATTTAGTAATTTTCAAGTAATTCGATTACAAATGTAATTCGAGGTTCCCATTAAATTCACAGTAAGTTTATTTGCATTTTCAATTTTATTGAACAATTGAATGATATGAGATTGATATCTCAATTCAAATGAGACTGCGCTACGCAGTGTTAATTCAAAAGAGTCTACTTGGGATACATATGCGTGTAATTAATAGTGGACACCCGGTAGAATCGCGGACGATCATTTCTGCTATAGTGGGACACATGGCGCCATCCATAATTAATATCGACTGCAAATAAAACAAATGCAATTTCTACTCTACCGACACTGTTTGACCGACCGCAAGGACGGTGTACAGTCGTGGTTGTGTACAGTTGTTCCCTCACATTTTTCACCAAGTTTGTGGACAGTCGTGGAGGTGTACAGTTGTGGTGGTACGAACGGCCCCCCCCCTCATACTGGCCTGTCACCTTATAATTTGACTAGTATTCCGTAATTAATTAATGTTATAATTCACATTACCCGCAAAACAAAAAGGTAAACAATGAACGTGAACTGGGCTATGACATTTGAATGCATACATGCGATAGTGATTAGGAATCTACTAACAAACGCTCACATCATGTACGTGAGTACATGCGGAGGAACAGCAGCGACGCCTGTATTCATATATAGAATTATGGTCGCCGACCGCCTTCCCGTCTCATAATCAGGCGCATCGCCCATATGAGTTCGGCCTCCTGGTCTCTATTCTCCATGCGTTTGACACTCAAACCCTGTTGGTAGAAGTGATAATCGATCTTCGTTTGAATTATTGGTACAACGAATTTCATGAAAAATTTGAGGTTTAAGAATGGTAAAGCGGACACTATTCAGAGACACCATGAGCGCCAGCTACTCTCGGAAGGACCATCAGTCGATAAAATGGAATTTGTCCGAATGTCCGACGAATCATGTATAGCGAGACAAAAGTTGCACCAATCATAAAATTCGTTACAACACAGGGAGCCCCCTATTTCACCTATCTCGTTTTCTTGCCACAACAGCTGATATTCACTAGCGGTGTGACCTCCATAACTCGTCACAAGAACTGCTTGATAGGTGCCGGCACTACCTTTTGAAATTCCTCCACGAGAATCACAACTATTTGTAAAAAAGTTTGCGTATTTTGATTATAATCTTGCTGTAAATACCACAGGTAAATATCGATGAATGCCATTGAGCTGCACTTACGGTTTCAATATAAGGTTAGAATTTCCAGCAGTACTGACCGAAAAACTTGCCTCAGGTAATATGGAAGATGAAGATAATGCATGTCGAACAAAAATAATAAAAATGTAATCTCAGACCCCTCACGCTCAACCCCGAAATTTTCATCCCTCCGGATGCATGCGGCTATCTTCAACCCTCCGGAGAAACCGCATACGTATGTATTTTCCCCGAAATTAACTTTTTTTAGATTATAAAAAATCAGCGTATGTTTCCGGAGGGGTGAATTTTATAAAAATGAAATCTCAGATCCCTCCCCCTCGCCCCCCTAAATGTTCACCCCTCCGGATACATAAGGCTGTCTTCAACTCCCCGGTGGATCCGCATACTCATGTATTTTCGCTGAAATTCTTTTTTTTTTTAATTATTAAAAATCAGCGCATGTTTCTGGAGGGGTGAATTTTATAAAAATGTAATATCAGACCCCTCCCCCTCACCCCCCTAAATTTTCACCCTTCCGGATACATGCGGCTGTCTTCAACCCCCCGGAGAAACCGCATGATCATGTATTTTCTCCGAAATGCTTTTTTTTTATTATAAAAAATCAGCGCATGTTTCCGAAGGGGTAAATTTTATAAAAATGTGATCTCAGACTCCTCCCCCTCACCAACCTAAATTTTCATCCCTCCGGATACATGCGCCAGTGTCATTCATTTTCTCAGAAATTTATTTTTCGAAAAATAAAAAAAAATCAGCGCATGTTTCCCTCCGGAGGGGTCTGAGATCACATTTTTATAAAATTTATCGCCCCGCAAACATGCGCAGATTTTTTATAAATTAAAAAAAAATGAATTTCGGGGAAAATACATGATCATGCGGTTTCTCCGGGGGGTTGAAGACAGCCGCATGTATCCGAAAGGGTGAACATTTAGGAGAGTGAGGGGGAGGGGTCTGACATTAAATTTTTATAAAATTAACCTCTCCGGAAACATGTGCTGATTTTTAATAATTAAAAAAAAAAGAACTTCACGAAAACACATGATCATGCGGTTTCTCCGGGGGGTTGAAGACAGCCGCATGTATCCGAAAGGGTGAACATTTAGGAGAGTGAGGGGGAGGGGTCTGATATTACATTTTTATAAAATTTACCCCTCCGGAAACATGCGCTGATTTTTTTTAATTTTTCGAAAAATGAAGTTCGAAGAAAATGCATGAGACTGGGTTTTTCTGGGGGGATGAAGACACCCGCATATATCCGAAGGGATAAAAATTTAGGGCGGTGAGGAAGAGGGGTCTTAGATGACATTTTTATAAAATTTACCCCTCCGAAAACATGCGCTGATTTTTTACAATTAAAAAATTAATAATTTCGGGGAAAATACATGATCATGCGGTTTCTCCGGGGGGTTGAAGACAGCTGCATGTATCCGAAGGGATGAAAATTTATGGGGGTGAGGGGGAGGGGTCTGAGATGACATTTTTATAAAATTTACCCCTCCGAAAACATGCGCTGATTTTTTACAATTAAAAAATTAATAATTTCGGGGAAAATACATGATCATGCGGTTTCTCCGGGGGGTTGAAGACAGCTGCATGTATCCGAAGGGATGAAAATTTATGGGGGTGAGGGGGAGGGGTCTGAGACTACATTGTTATAAAATTCACCCCTCCGGATACATACGCTGATTTTTTATAATCTAAAAAAAAATTAATTTCGGGAAAAATACATGATCATGCGGTTTCTCCGGGGGGTTTAAGACAGCCCCATGTATCCGGAGGGGTGGAAATTTACGGGGGTGCAGGGGCGGGCTCTGCGACCACATTGTTATAAAATTCATCCCTCCGGAAACATGCGCTGATTTTTTATAATAAAAAAAATATAATTTCGGGGAAAAAACATGATCATGCGGTTTCTCCGGGGGGTTGAAAACAGCGCCATGTATCCGGAGGTGTGAAAATTTACGGGGGTGAGGGGGAGGGGTCTGAGACTACATTTTTATAAAATTCACCCCTCCGGAAACATGCACTGATTTTTTATAATTAAAAAAGAAGAATTTCGGGGAAAAAACATGATCATGCGGTTTCTCCGGGGGGTTGAAGACAGCCGCATGTATCCGGAGGGGTGAAAATTTACGGGGGTGAGGGGGAGGGGTCTGAGACTACATTTTTATAAAATTCACCCCTCCGGAAACATGCACTGATTTTTTATAATTAAAAAAGAAGAATTTCGGGGAAAAAACATGATCATGCGGTTTCTCCGGGGGGTTGAAGACAGCCGCATGTATCCGGAGGGGTGAAAATTTAGGGGAGTGAGGGGGAAGAGTTCCGATATTACATTTTTAGAAAATTTACCCCTCCGGATCCATGCGGCTGTCTTCAACCCCCCGGAGAAACCGCATACTCATGTATTGTCCTCGAAATTCATTGTTTAAAAAATTATGAAAAATCAATGTTTTTGCAGGTATAAATTTTATACAAATGTAACCTAAGACCCTCCCCCTCGACCCTCAATTTTCATCCCTCCGGATATATGCGTCTACTTTCCACCCTGACAGGCATCAGCATTGAATAATTGAAAATATCAACATTTTTTCAGCTAAAATAAAACAACAAAATGCGCCGCAACACCCTTCTATCGACTCGTCTGGCAGACAGCTGGCCTGCGTCTGCTGTGGCAGCAATCGCAGTGCTGTTAACGCGGCCAACCAGGGCGGTCATTTAACCCTAACGCCATCTCGCGCCATTCGTTGATCGGGGATTGTTTTGGCATAATTACAGAGATTACAGGGGAGATCAGCAGGGCTGTTGTGTATAACCCTTGTTATGTCCTCCCAGATGTCATTAGGAAAACAGCGCCAAAATTCGAATTGACGGATAAAGGAGGCAGGAACGTTTCACAGCTGAAGCCCGGATGGACAATCCAACGAAGTCCAATCCAATGAATAATTTATAAATCCTTGATTTCGATGTCAATTGGGATGAGGGTTTCTTCAATCTTCATAAATAAAAACACTGAGTGCTTCGGGAGACTACGTGAACTATTTATTCACTTAATCATTCACTTAATAATATTACAAGATTTTAAATATGATTTTAACTAGAAGATCTGATCTCTAAAGAGGGACTCGTCAAACTAATGAAACTTATCCAAAAACTGCCCTTCGGAGAGTCCCATAACTCCCGCACTCCATGCGTATTGCGCACGCATTTTCTTTCTCTCTAATATCATTTAAAGGTTTTACATGATAAAATCAAAAGTTATGGGGAGTTGCTGGGCGAAACTATGACGCAGTCAACCGCCGCCAGCCACCCCCACTTATTTTTCTAGATTTTAAGACGCACGTGGGCCCGGCAAACAATGACGTTCTCAGGCGAAACACAAAGACACAATGGGAGTCTTGTTTGAGATTTGTTTTCTAGAGTGGTTCACGTTTGAATTTTATGGTGTTTATGGCGACGTCAGAAAATCAACAGTCGTCCAATATTTATATTAACTCTGTTTATACTTTGGTTATTTTCAACTGTTTATTTTCAACTGTTTATCCTATTTTTCTCATGAATAAGAACTCTGTAATTGGATTTTTAAAAGAGATGTCATTGTCCGCCAGAGCACACGTGTTCAGCTACGCAGTATCAATAAGAATAAAATAATTAAATTATCAATAGAATTAATCTGATCATATTGGAATTTAAATTGACCGCCAGGTGCGCAACGCCACCTAGTTACGAACGGCCAACGACGTAACACCCTGGTTTCTGGTTATACACTAGAATTCTAGTAACGCGCTAGAGGCGCTTCATTCTCGCGGTAAAACATAGAATCATATTTGAAATTACAAAAGCGAATTAATTGTGGGAACAAATAATCAACTAAAATTGAGCGTAAATAAAAATAACAAAATCGAGAATAGAAAAATTACAAATTGAGTATGTGGCAAATGGAAAAACCCGAGACAAACAATAGCGAGAGTAATAGCCCCGAAAACCTTTCAATATTTTCTCTCGAAAATATTCTTAATCCCGCAATAAAACCTCTCCACTTTAATTTTCGTTCGTCTTTCGAAATCCCAAAACCCTATCATAAATCTGTTGATTTTACTTTCCCGACGACATCCTGGCGCCCACGAATTTATTTTCCGTTCCAGTAATAAAGCTATTGTCCTTTTTTTGTATAGGTTTGATACTAACATGAAGACTCCACGTACTCTCCGAGTTGTCCTAATCCCGTCGTAAAATACCCTCCTAAAGCCACTGACAAATATTCTGCACTCCAAAATTCTGTCTTTCTTCTCCTTATTCTCTCTCTCCCTAAACATCTGGAAAATGTCTTTCCCTTTCTTTTGTTCCTCGGCGCCACGAAAAACTTCGGAGATCCTTCTCTCTCTCTCAAATATTTTCGCCAGAGTCTTCCAAACCTCTCTTTCCCATTTTTGCGTGCGTTTGGGCCCCAGCGCCACCGATGACGTGGCTAGAGTAGGGATGGGCCTAAACTAGAACTTGTGGGGGTGTAACTAGGCCCTCCACCTAACGTTGAGCGACCTCATTGGTTCCCTACCCTCATGCGGAGGTGGAAACTTAGTATTAAGAAAATTCTGTGAAGTAGCCTAAGGATAAGAAAGTAGTTGTAAGAGCACTCCTGTCTCATCGAGCAAAGAGAGAACATCTCTCGGAAATTTTGTCGTGTCTCAAGTGTTTCAATTATTTCTATTAAACGTTGCAAGTTTTTCACCTAAATTATTATCAAGTGTCGCCTTCATCATTTAAAGATTCGCGCTTCCTGCGAGCAGAGTGCATTAGCGCTCCACGGGCAACTTACTCACTGCCCTGTCAAAAGTCTCTAGACTAAAAAAACCACTGTTATGTCCGCCCAGATGTCACTAGGGCAACCAGCGCCAATTTCAAAATTGGCGGAAAGGGTTGGCAGGAACGTTTGCAACTGAAGCCCGGATGGGCAATCCAACGAAGTCCAACAATTATCTCATGAAATCTCTGCTAAATCCTTGACTTGATGATTAATAATTATGAGGAACAGGTTATTTAAAATAAATCCAACACTGAGTGCTTCGGGAGAGCACGTAAACTATTTATTCAATCAACAAAACTTCAAAACTCTAATTATTTGAAAAGGTAAAAGATCTGAACTCTGAAAACTATGTCGTAGAACTGCCTCTAGATATTCAAAAACTGCCCCTCGAAGGGTCTTACTTCCCCTACTCTTTTCCAAAGTTGCGCACGCATCTCCTATGTTCTTACATGCTAATAGAAACTGAAGGGAGAAAGCTAGGCGACGTTGCGATGCAGTCAACGTTGCCTAGTCTCTCAACTTT
>NW_021681055.1:17715-23472 GCF_001412515.2 Diachasma alloeum
AATTTCAAAATTGGCGGAAAGGGTTGGCAGGAACGTTTGCAACTGAAGCCCGGATGGGCAATCCAACGAAGTCCAACAATTATCTCATGAAATCTCTGCTAAATCCTTGACTTGATGATTAATAATTATGAGGAACAGGTTATTTAAAATAAATCCAACACTGAGTGCTTCGGGAGAGCACGTAAACTATTTATTCAATCAACAAAACTTCAAAACTCTAATTATTTGAAAAGGTAAAAGATCTGAACTCTGAAAACTATGTCGTAGAACTGCCTCTAGATATTCAAAAACTGCCCCTCGAAGGGTCTTACTTCCCCTACTCTTTTCCAAAGTTGCGCACGCATCTCCTATGTTCTTACATGCTAATAGAAACTGAAGGGAGAAAGCTAGGCGACGTTGCGATGCAGTCAACGTTGCCTAGTCTCTCAACTTTGGGACACACGTGTTCCAGGAGAAAATGACGTTTCTCACAAGGAAACAAAGGACACAAAAGGAGGTCTGTTCATGATTAGTCATGGACCCTCTTGGAAAGCAGATGCATAAAATTTTACGATGTTTATGGCGACTCGAGAAAAATCAACAGAAACCCGATATTATTTCAGAGTGTTTATTCCTATGTTTATTTCAACGGTCTATATTTTCCTTTTCTTCCAATGGACCTCTCTATTCGAAAATTGAAATAATGCATCGTTCTTCTCCGGAAAACACGTGCCCCAAATACGCAGTATAAAATAAAAGAAGGATAAAATAATTATTTAAATTCAATTATTCTGATCAGACTAATATTTAAATTGCCCGCCAGGTGTGTATAACGCCACCTAGTTACGAAGGGCCAGCGACATAACACCACATACAACAGGGCCAATGTAAAGTGTTCAACAGCAAAATTCGTGCCTGCGGCGCATAGACTACGATGTAAGGTATGATACAGGGAGGTATGGTGAAGCTTTGATGTCGCTGACACTGAAACAGGGGACAAGTTCAAATGGAAGCCGCGCGCGGCGCTGTTGCGTCTCTTCCCCTCATGCGGATTAGATCTCCCACCACACGCCGATTTTACTTGCGTCGCGAGTTCAAATCCCCGTCAAATCAATTTTTTTTTTCATGAGAAAGAAATAGTATATTTCGTAACGAGTGCAAAAAAGTAGTTTTTGGCGAGTGGGAGCTTTATATCACGAGCCGAAGGCGAGTGATGTAATTCCACTAGTCAAAAACCACTTTTTTCACGAGTTACGAACAAAATTTTGCATCACAATGTGTCGGAAAGTTACTTTCCCGATACAGCGTGATAAAAAT
Source organism: Diachasma alloeum (assembly GCF_001412515.2). Lineage (NCBI taxonomy): Eukaryota > Metazoa > Arthropoda > Insecta > Hymenoptera > Braconidae > Diachasma > Diachasma alloeum. The sequence goes on from NW_021681055.1 coordinate 19,012, forward strand.
AAAATTTTGTGTTCAATCGAGAAGAACAGGATTAAAAAATGTTGAGATGAAAACAGTATATGATTCTCAGCAAATAGTTCCATGGGTCGAGCGATAAAGATTGACTGAGAGTCATGTCGACTAGACGGTTAAAATACTAATTAGAAGGAAGAATAATTAACATCATAAGTCCATTCAATTAATTATTCCTCTTCTCTTCGGTGAAGCTTGATAGGGAAGAATTTGAAGGGATGGGATTACGATAACGAGGATCCCACTTTCAACCATGTTTTTTAATGTTTTCTTCTATGAACAAGTTTTGAAAAAGATGCGAGGGTCATAATGGGCACCAGGGGTGAAATAAATGAAGTACAAGGGGTTCCAAGAGCCACAAAAGAAAAAAAAAGTCCCAACGGATAAAGAACAGTAATAAATAATCCAAAGGATCATGAAAGTCGACCAAAATCGCGAGGGTCACTAGGGGAAAAAAGTCGCAATAGTCTTAAGAATAAAAACAAAAAAGAGTAACAAGGAGCCACAAGGGTTTGCGAGGATCAGTTTCAAATGCAATGAAAGTATGAAAATTTCAATTTCTGCCATCATTGTTACTATTGTTCGTTATACATAATCTATCGATTGAATCGGAATGCGAATGCTGAAGATAGTCTTTTTTGAAGTAGAGAACATGCTAGGTTTCGCCTGGATAAAAAAAAAAAGATAAAATCTCCAGTCATACGAAGCTCTTTCCACGTCACCTGAGAGGTAGAGCTCTTGACGCGTTTTGTTTTAATGTGGTATCCCCTGTAGGCGTAATCCACTAAGATAATGGCTGGAAAATTGCGGAGATCTAGAAACCTGGAAGGACAAATAGCAAGAATATCGGTCAAGGAAATATTACTCACTTGCAAATTCTAAATTAATTTTCTTACGGTGATTAATGTGTTATACGGAAAATGGAAGCGGAAATCCTGAAGACGTTGATTAGACTCGTACGGTGCAGCTAGTTGACTAGAAGAAAATCCTCCATGACTCCTACAGTGTCTCTGCTGAACTGAAACAGATGATTTTATGTGAGATTTTGTGAAAGAAGACTTTACAAAATCTTGAAAACTAACGAGCGAATTAGCATCCTTTTGCACAGAAAGGTCAATTCCAGTTAATTTCAAGATTATGTAAAGTCTCTCCAGTTGACGATAATTCTGTACTTCCCAGAGATATAATGATGAACACATACCCATGGTCCACTCCTTCGTTGCCACGCTTCACCCTTTGTCAGGGGCTTTGCGTTTCCCAGCAATCTGAGCTGAAGTCCTCATAAAACCACTCTTGGAAGCGTATTCGATTCTGACTTCGGGTTGAGATGCGTTCAAAGCTGATACGTGCACATGCAGAGCGAGCAATTGATCAATAGCTTTGCTGATGATGTTATATTTTGTGCAGGCAATCACCTACAGCTCTGGTGCAATTTTCTCAGAGATGGTTGCAGCGAGAACGTGACAAACGTTGTTTAATCGCAGGATTCGAGCTCCCGCGCTAAGTATCAAACGTTCAGCTATGGAGATGATTTTATACAACAGTCCTGTGGGGTGAACCAGGCCCCCCTTATCAATAGCTGCTGTCCACTGGTACGGAAGGTATTGATCAATCTCCGTAGCGATGATTGCACGATTATAATCCTTACAAAATCCACGAGTGTACCTGGCCACCCACCCTGCAACGTAATATGAGCCATATTTTTGCATTCGAGTCAGGTGGTAATTATCCACTTCCAATCCTTCGATTTGGTCAGTCCTTTCAGCCACTTGTTTACTTTCTTTGGTGCGTCCTCTCAAAACGTCAACGTAGTAAGCTTATTCATCATCGGCGTAGGAAGAATTTTTACTAACTTTTAAAAACATCGCCACGACAAGAAGGCGAAATTTGTGACGTGGGCGAACCGGACGAGGATGCATGCCACCTGATCTAGCTTGAGAGAACAGATTCTCACAAGGGCTGGACCCAAAGCGACTAGACGTATTCTTCATGGAAATTCAAAGTGGTCAATGTGGCCAGTTCAATTCCACGTTGTATGGGTGTTCGATTAGGGGGCTTACTAAATGTCAATCTCGTGATCAAATCCATGAATTCCCTCAGAGATTTCCTCTTAACTACGCTTGTTTCATCAGTACTAAGATCCTCACTCTTGTGTCGTGCGGACATGAGTGGAGTACCACTCATGAACCTTAAGAATGAACCACCCTGTGGTTTCTGCTTCTCGAGGAATATCCGATTTTTCATCCCTACCCAACAAGATCAGGCTGATCCCAACTTCCTTCGAGAAGACGTTGCGTGCAAGTCTCACTTTCATTTTATTGAATTTTCCAGGCTGTACGTGTTCCAATTTCAATTTGTAAGCAATAGTAATTCCCCCCGCCCATAATTATTTCCCTCGACCAGTTTCGAGATATTTGCCATGGATACTGTGAATATTGACGAAGAGTTGGCGACCTGGACGTTTTTAGGGATGTAGAAATCCGTCCGCTCCAATTGACACCACATGTTTTTCAATAAATGTTCGCGATCAGGGGAATTGTACAATTTCTCTCCATCTTTGAAAGGATGAGGAAATGAAGATATACACTGTCCTTTAATGCTGTGGACACCATGAGCATTCCACAAAGCTTGATTCCCTGGTCCCGAATCCGACGACAAACAGACCACATGGATTCAAGCCTGTGCAGCAGCATCTCCAAGGTCATCACACTCACTTGCATCAACGACCATTTCATCAACTTCCTGGACAGTTCCAGATACAGTTGGAAAGCAATTTTCTACCATAGGCTCCTCATGGTTGGGACCCTGAGTTGAGACTGCTGAGAAAAAATTGTTTTGTTAAAGATTCTATTATTATTTCTTCTTCCAAGTACCTTTTCTCGGCGGTCGTTGAGTGAAAATAGTTGGTACAGCATCAGCTTTCAACACCTCCTTATCATTTTTCCATTCCCATTGATTGTTATCGAAGTGTCCCTATTATCGAACAGTGAGCAATAAAATGGAATACGATGAAACATAAAATTATTATTCACTTACGCACCTCACACAAATAACAATCGTTCTTTGACACTTGATCACTCGGTAGCAAATCACCGGTTTTTTCCAGCCATTANAGTTTTCAATACCTCCTTATCATTTTTCCATTCCCATTGATTGTTATCGAAGTGTCCCTATTATCGAATAGTGAGCACTAAAATGGAATACGATGAAACATGAAATTATTATTCACTTATGCACCTCACACAAATAACAATTGTTCTTTGACACGTGATCACTCGGTAGCAAATCACCGCTTTTTTCCAGCCATTATCGTCGCTTCTCAATTTTTTTCACACTGGAAAGGGAGAAAAAACGATAATTATCCCTAGAAGATGCTTTGCAATTTATAATCCCACACGATTTAACCATTTTGCATGAATCAACTCGCACAGACTGTTCAGATCTATTGGAGTACGTTTTGGAGCAGACATAAACAAACAACATTCGCGAGATATATTCGTGCGAAAAATAAATATTGTTCAACATTGGACAAAAATGCATTGTCATTTTATTTTTAATGCTATTACATTGATCAGTGATTTCACTCTCAATCTTGGTAATTATCGTCAGTAAAAAAAGAAAGAATTCACCTATTATAAGATAAAAATCACCCCCCCTGGCAATTAAGGATGCCCGGAGTAGCGAGGATGTAGCGGCCCTGGGATGCAAGCAGCCACTTAATTTAGGTGGCTGTTAAGTGGCTGTTAGGTGGCTACTTGTTTTGGTGTAAAAAAGGGTAAGTGATACCTGAAACGATTATGGATGTAAATCTATGAATTATTAAGGAATTTTAGTAGCTTTAATGACATTAATCTCCATTAATTAAGGAAAATAACAGTTTGCGTATTGAAAGGGAAAATAAATCAGTAGGGGGAACGCCGCCGGATGGCGGCAGTGTCGACTTCTCGCCCAGGCCGATAAAGTCGGCAGCAGTGGCGGGAGAAAATTGATTATCCAATAGGTTCATATTGGCATTTTTTTAATAAGTTTAATTCTGTACTGACCCAATTGCCCTACGTGAACAATGTTATCGCAAATAGATATGTAGGAGGAGAATGCTGCGGGTCAAATAGGGGCGAAGAGGGGCATCAAATAATGAGATAAATAAAATAATGGAATCTAAAAATTTTGAACTTTGTGAGAAGTGGGGGGAAGGGTATGTATACGGAGGGTTGAGATTTTCACCCGTTGATGGGGGGTGGGGGCAGAATTTATATGAACATTATATATATTTTAAATTATGTTGAAAAAACAATTGAAAATAATGTTCTAAACAACTATCTGCTTATGCAGTGATTTTCGAATTAAAAAATTAATTAATTCAATAAGTAAATTAATTTATTCACACGCTCGGTTTTGTTATCTGTGAAAAATTGACGCAATATATCCAGAGGAATGAAAATTGAAGGC
>NW_021681055.1:27748-37635 GCF_001412515.2 Diachasma alloeum
ATCAACGGGTGAAAATCTCAACCCTCCGTATACATACCCTTCCCCCCACTTCTCACAAGTCTCAAAATTTTTAGATTCCATTATTTTATTTATCTAATTATTTGATGCCCCTCTTCGCCCCTATTTGACCCGCAGCATTCTCCTCCTACATATCTATTTGCGATAACATTGTTCACGTAGGGCAATTGGGTCAGGACAGAATTAAACTAATTAAAAAAAATGCCAATATGAACCTATTGGATAATCAATTTTCTCCCCCACTGCTGCCGACTTTATTGGCCTGGGCGAGAAGTCGACACTGCCGCCATCCGGCGGCGTTCCCCTTACTGATTTATTTTCCTTTTCAATACGCAAACTATTATTTTCCTTAATTAATGGAAATTAATGTCATTAAAGCTACTAAAATTCCTTAATAATTCATAGATTTACATCCATAATCGTTCCAGGTATCATTTACCCTTTTTTACACCAAAACAAGTAGTTAGTGGCTGTAATTAGGTGGCTGTTAGGTGGCTGTTAGGTGGCTATTTGCTCCCTAGGGGGGTATGCTTGCAGGCATGCTAGTTTTGGGTGAAAACGACTGAAATTCAATGAAAAAATGATGAAAAAGTTAATTGATGAATTATTTATTTTAATTGACAGCGTTTAATTTGTTATTTTCCATCAATCATAATAAATAATCGATAATGTCATGTATAGCAATAAAAGCCCAGGTGGGGGCATGTCGGGAGATGGCGCCAGCGTTGAATTACTGACTTGGTCGGTTAAGTCAGTGTTATATACTCGGTCGACGAAAGATTAATTATTATTTTTTATTGACGATAATCTTTTGGGAATGGATTGGGGATGTTTAGGATATCATTATCTTTATTAATTAAATTAGAAAATACGTTTATTCGGCGAACGAGTATTACAGAAGGAGACCAAAATTACATACATTTACTAGGAATTGTTTGAGGAACTCATTAATAATTTTTATTTCGTTTGGGAAAGGGTGAAAACTTCCATTTTTAAGGGTTGAAGCCAAATAATAACATTAAATATTTTTGATAAGATTTCTTTCTTTCTTGATGGAGAGGTGCAGAGGGGGAGGGGGCGAAGGGGTTAGAGCCAAATAATATTATTAATTATTTCTTATAACAATTGGTTCTGTTTTGGAACAGAGGGGCGGAGGGGGAGGTGGCGAAGGGGTTAGAGCCAAATAATATTATTAATTATTTCTTATAACAATTGGTTCTGTTTTGGAACAGAGGGGCGGAGGGGGAGGTGGCGAAGGGGTTAGAGCCAAATAATATTATTAATTATTTCTTATAACAATTGGTTCTGTTTTGGAACAGAGGGGCGGAGGGGGAGGTGGCGAAGGGGTTAGAGCCAAATAATATTATTAATTATTTCTTATAACAATTGGTTCTGTTTTGGAACAGAGGGGCGGAGGGGGAGGTGGCGAAGGGGTTAGAGCCAAATAATATTATTAATTATTTCTTATAACAATTGGTTCTGTTTTGGAACAGAGGGGCGGAGGGGGAGGTGGCGAAGGGGTTAGAGCCAACAAATATTATTAATGTGACGTGTGGAGCATCCACACGTCGGAATTGTTTAATCAATATTTTAATAACAAAAGTATTTGCGGGTCCGATGTTGAATAAGCAGTCACACGGTGTAACAAGAGTCAACCGGAGCTCTTTGAAGGTAAAATCGTGGGAGTGCTTATCAAGCATGTTGGATTTGCCACCGCCTTGCGACTCTGCTCCAAGGCAGAGTACGGTGGGAGGCCGAAGTGTCCAGACGTTGGCCTTCCCCAAAAATCTAGATCCGCATACGCCGAACCCATTTAACCCATTTTGTCGCGTAACCTTCCTATTAGTTAATTATATTCTCATGATTGGATAACTTGGAGTGTTACTGGTTATTTGGGAGGAGAACCATTCATAAATCTCCCTTCCCGACTAGTTCCCCCGTGAGTGAACGACCCGTAAGCTCACCGGTATCGCTAGCTAGGCGGAAGGGTCAACTGACGACCCGCGGATTTTAAGATACAACTAATAGTATACTAAAATCCCAAACGTCACATTAATTATTTTTGATAAAAAATTTTTCTCTTTCGGAGCAGAGGGGGGGGAGGGGTCAGAGTTAAATAATAATATTAATTATTTTTGATGTTTTTTTTTTGGAACAGAGGGATGGAGGGGGAGCGGGCGAAGGGGTTAGAGCTAAATAATAATAATAATTATCTTTTTGAGAGAGTAGAGAATTGGGGTCGGGTGCGTCACCGGGCGAACTCTCTACTCTCCACTTTTGTAGTGAGTAGAGAGTTGGGGCTGGGTGCGTCACCGGGCGAACTCTCTGCTCTCTACTTTTGTAGAGAGTAGAGAGTTGGCCCGGTGATGCACCCGACCCCAATTCTCTACTCTTTCAAAAAGATAATTATTATTATTATTTGGCTCTAACCCCAACGCCCCCTCCCCCTCCATCCCTCTGTTCCAAAAAGAAAATATTATCAAAAATAATTCATATTATTATTTAACTCTAACCCGTCACCCATCCCCCCTCCACCCGCTGGTACAAAAGAGAAAAAAATGTTATAAAAAATACTTCATGTCGCGCCGTGCAATATGTCGAGTTTATCGCACGCTGCGCTTCGCGTAGCCTGCTCAGAACTCGACTTCTGCACGACTTGACATAAAATATTATAGAGCACTCGGTAATAAATTTCGTTGAAAACGAAATTTGTGCCCTTGTAGTCTAATGTACTATAATATTATTATTCAACTCTAACCCCTCACCACCCCCTCCACCCACTGCTACAAAAGAGAAAAAAATGGTATCAAAAATAAACAATATTGTTATTTAACTCTAACCCCCCCTCCCCCCCGTTGTTCCAAAAAAAAACATTATCAAAAATAATTAATATTATTATATGGCTCTAACCCCTTCGCCCCCTACCTCTGCGCCCCTCTCCACCAAAAGAGAAAAAATTTCATGTAATATATGTAATATTATTATTTGGCTCCAACTCTCTCCCAACTCTCCACTGCTGGAACAAATAGAAAATCGAACTCTCGCATGGTTCCATCAGGGGAATGGGGGGGAGTCGCTAGCCTAGAGTTGTCGATGTGTCACCCCTCCTCCCCCTCCCGCCCACCTTAAGTCTCCGAAAGTAAAGGAGATAGCGAATTTTCCTTGAAAAACGGGGGGGTATGGGGGGAGCTGCTAACCGAGAGTTCCCGATGTGTCCCCCCCCCACTCCTCCCCTCAGCTCTCTGAAAATAAGATAGCGAATTCTGTTCAAAATAGGGATTGAATAAGGAGTTCTGAGGGTCTAAAACAAGTGTCCAAAGGTCCTTATTTGACCCTTGGACCCCTGTCTTTGACCTTCACAACCAATCATTTGACCCTTAATTTGTATTTGCTCTTTAGTTCCTGTCCGACCCTTATAACTTCCTATTTAACCTTGGGACCCTTTTGTTTGACCCTTGGTCTGCATTTTATGTTTCAACGTTTTTTCAGCCTCGTGTTTGACCCTCAGTTGCTTGTTTTAACCTTCGCACTTTTGTTTTGGAGCCTCCTATCCCCCATTTGACCCCTTGGTTCATGTTCGACCGTTATAACTCTCCATTTGAGCCTTTGTCCTTATTTGACTCTTCTAACCCAATAGTTAATGGATACCATAGAAGTTATATGAAGGATGATAAGACTCCTGCCGAATTCACTGCTCGGAATGGTAGGGGTGACGTGGTTGTTTTTGTGCAAGGAGTGCGTAAAGTGCAAGGTCGGGTGTAAGATGGGGGTGAGATGATTTGAGACAACTTGAGACAACTTGAGATAACTTGAGACAACTTGAGATAACTTGAGACAACTTGCGACAACTTGAGATAACTAGAGACGACTTGAGACAACTTGACATGACTTGAGACAACTTAAGACGACTTGAGACAACTTCAGACTACTTGAGATGACTTGAGAAAACTTGAGATGACTTGAGACAACTTGAGACGACTTGAGACAACGTGAGATGACTTGAGACAACTTTAGATAACTTGAGATGACTTGAGACGACTTGAGGCAACTTCAGACAGCTTGAGATGACTTGAGACAACTAGAGACGATTTGAGACAACTCAAGACGACTTGAGGCAACTTGGTTCAACTTCAGATGACTTGAGATAAAACTTGAGATAACTGGAGACAACTTTAGATGACTTGATTCAACTTAAGACGACTTAAGACAACTTGAGATGACTTGAGACCACTTAAGACGACTTGAGGCAACTTGGTTCAACTTCAGATGACTTGAGATAAAACTTGAGATGACTGGAGATGACTTTAGATGACTTGAGAAAACTTCAGACAACTTGGGATGACTTGAAACGACTTGATTCAACTTGAGACAACTTCAGACAACTTCAGATGACTTGAGACAACTTGAGACGGCTTGTGACAACTTGAGACAACTTAGGACGACTTGAGACAACTTGATTCAATTTGACATGATTTGAGACGACGTGAGACAACTTGAGATGACTTGAGATAACTTGAGACAACTTGAGATGGCTTGAGACAACTTTATATAACTTGAGATGACTTGATATAACTTGAGACGACTTGAGGCAACTTCAGACAACTTCAGACTACTTGAGATGACTTGAGAAAACTTGAGACAACTTTAGATAACTTGAGATGACTTGAGACGACTTGAGGGCAACTTCAGACAACTTCAGACAACTTGAGATGACTTGAGGCACCTTGAGACGATTTGAGACAACTTAAGACGACTTGACACAACTTGAGATGATTTGAGACAACTTAAGATAACTTGAGATAACTTGAGACGACAGAAGACAAGTTGAGACAATTAAATTCAACTTAAGACAAAAAAAATGGGCGGGTATGGGGGGAGGTTGCTAAATGAGAGTCTCGGTGCGTCCCCCCCCTCATATCTCCGAAAGGAAAGGAAGAGGCACACGACATATTTCCAACTGTGGACAGATATGTTACATTTTTTTGTGTTGGAGCTCACTGAAAATCTATTTGGGAAATCAGGAAGAATCCAGTATATTGAAAAATTATGTTTATTATGAGTGATGGTGGTGACAACGGTCTACATATTATTATAATATATTAATTATTAATTTTTCAACTATTAATATATATATATATATTTATTTCCCAGGATACAAAGATCCTATAGAGGGGTACAATAATTTTCACATAAAATAATAATAAAGGATATTACATCCGTTTAAATATCGCAGCATAATAAAAGCATATTTGGTAAAAAATAAAAAAGGAGAAAAAGATGAACAAAATAAAAATATAACAACAATGCAGTTCCTACAAAAGAAGATAAACAAAACAATGCAAAATCAGTGCTAGCTGAGAGAGCTCATCGAGAGTACGAATTACGTAATTTGAGCTAATAGAGATGCAAGATATCTAAGTATGACAGGTGTTTGAAAAAACTCGAATACAACCCCTCTACTGACCCCATTCATCCTCCAAGAACTTTAGATAGTCAATGCGGACTTTGAGGGCATCATAAAGGTAATTATAAAAGGATACACTAAAGGAGGAGCTGGACTCAGCAATGAGGAAGAAGTCTGTAGTAAGGTTGTATATGCCAATGAGATCGTACAGTCTAGTTAGGTGCTTAATGCGTACATCATAAAAAAGAGGACACTCGAAAATGAAATGTTGGAGGCTGTCCAGAGAGGACAGCGAGCAACATGGACAGTTCATCCTTAAATTGAATTTTACAATGTCAGGACCTCGACTAAGCGCACAGCTATGAATATTGGAGAGCCTGACCTATGCTAGGGTTTTCTTCATGGTCATTGGGTGGCGGTTCCGCAGATAGTGTACAATAGAATCATCTGGGGTACGGTGTAATTTGAATTGGCATGATGTTGAAACAGCGTATCTAGAGAAATACGCGCGCCTGAGGGCAAGCTTGAAATTTGAGAGTAAGCTCTCCTTCCCAATCTCCCACTCCGCGGCATTAAAATTCCCCCATAGGTCATGAGCTTGATACTGGAACAGAAAGTCTCTGAGCCTCAGCATCCAATTATTCTTGGGGGAAGAAAGAGGGGAGTTTGATAGAACATATAGTCTTCTAAGGCAAATCTTTGGTAAATAGGAGTCATCTGACTTCAGGATACTAATGAACCAATTTAGTAGCAAGGCCATAGGTCTGTGCTGTAGAGGGATCAGATCGAATTCAAGACGAAGAGCACAGCCCGGAGTTGCTCGAGGCAGCGAAAATAGGCTCTTGAAAAAGTAGGTTTGGACATATTCTATGTTCTCGCGCACTGGGAGCCCCCACGCAGGGAAGGATACAGTGTAGTCGAGAGAATTACACTACTAAACAGAGCCATCGCTGAATCCCAAGAACTCGTGCCAGACCTGCGTAGGATCGACAGCACAGAGTTAGAGGCAATTTTAGATTTACCAATTACAGAGATAAGCGCACAGTTGAATTGTGCAGAAGTGTTAATTGTGACTCCAAGGTAAACAAAAGATTTAACAAGTTCCAGTGGTTGGCCGTATAGTCTGAAGGACATATCTCCCTTGGGTTCCCTCTTTCTTTGAAGATCATTATTTTGGTTTTGCTCACATTAATCTTAAGGTTCTTAGACCTGCACTAGTTTTCTAACTCGCTGAGGAGCCTCGCAAAGAGCAGGCGATTTCTGGCAAGGAGAACAGTATCATCAGTAAAGAGAACAAGAAGGAGATCCCGGAGGCCATCAATATTCAGTCTTTCGAAGCCCTGAGCTCTTAATAATTTTTCGAAATCAGAGATGTAAAGGACGAACAGCAGCGCACTCAGTGACTCCCCCTTTAACTAATAATTATTATTTAACTATTAATTTTTTTTCTGTAAGCTCTCTTCCAAGACAGAACGTGACCTGAATCAGTCACTATTTCTGAGAAATAGTATTTTCTCTCCTCCTTTTTCGGGGGCGGTGGGGCAAACCTCCCTTTGTCAACGCGGCTTTTGTATTTGACTTTCAGAATTTCTCCTTGCTCCATCATCTTCAGGACAGGTCGTCCACCTCTGACATTCACCCTCCTAATAACTAATCTCGTAACAGCTAAAAAATATAAAGAATAGTTTTTTATTTCATTCTTGTGCACTGAGAAAAAAATATGATTCTCGGAACGGTTTGGCACGTTCGCCTGTTAGACCGCGCTTCACGGCCTTATGACAAACTACTATTTCATGAAGCAACCCAGTGGGATACTGGAGATACTGAGAATTTTGATATTCATTTCACATAGACAATACTCCTATGCCTTCATCACACAGTGTAATCGTTCACAGGATTTTACGTTCGCGTTTTTCTACTTTTTTTTTGGTCTTGTACACCCGATAATTTGAGGAAAAATAGCGTGGATAGCAAGTGAAAATTTGGTACGATTATAGCTCTGATTATATTAAAGATTCATATTTGTTGTCCCCATTTTTCTTCAAGTTATCGTATGTGCAAGATTGAAAAAAAAATTAAAAACGGAAATATCTCTAAAAGTTAGTATGAAATGGTATGCGACCCCGTATACTGCTCTCTGATTAGCCGAGAGTAGATTGGAAGAAATTCTCACGGACAATGCTGTTGTTATTTAATTGGAATGTGCCCCTCGGAGATGATTGTATACATGGGAAGAGAGAAAAATACCTATCAGATCGTCAATGAAAGTCGAATCGAGGGTCTCATCCTCATCTGTTCGAAGGCGAAACACAGCGGATGGCGTTTCGTGTGGTGGGAGCAGTGCCAAAGCCAATTTTTTTACGACGGCTTTCAACGTGTCAGCCTGGCAGGNATGGGAAGAGAGAAAAATACCTATCAGATCGTCAATGAAAGTCGAATCGAGGGTCTCATCCTCATCCGTTCGACGGCGAAACACAGCGGGTGGCGTTTCGTTTGGTGGGAGCAGTGCCAAAGCCAAATTTTTTACGACGGCTTTCAACGTGTCAGCCTGGCAGGCTCTTGTGTAAAAACACCGCTGAAGTTCATAGGTCTTTTTAGTAACCTGACTTGTGATGGTAATCTGTGAATATTTGCTAATTAGAGATTATGAGAAGAGAAATCGAAGCGATGAGAATTCGGACGTAGTATAAGTTTTGAAACGGTTGCTGTATCGCTATCTTGAAAGCCGGAAAAAATTCATAACTGAAATAATTATAGAAAACCATTGTCGGAATGTGACTAGTGCAGGTAAATAATGAAAACCTGAAGATAGACACTTTAATTGTAATGAATTATGTAATGATTATTCTATTCAGGTACTTTCAGGTTATTATATGAGGTAGGATTATCCAGATATGAGATCGAAATACTTCATGAACGGACATCTCTATAATTCTCAAAATTGTAAAGGTAACGTTGAAGTATCAATAAATGCATCCAATTTTTTGCTTCTGAATGGAAGCATTGCAATCGTTCTATTTTTCGATTCTCTAATTTCGCTTGGAAACGATGCAGGATGGGCTGAAAGGTAAAAATACGAAGTTTGACCACCCCGTGTGTATGCGCGGGTGTTCACCTGGTGGTCAACTTTTAGAAAATTGGAGAATTAAAGGACTAAAATGATTCCGAAAAATGCCAAATATTGTCAGATTATAGGTATTAATGACGACTAACTTTGTGCTCAATTTCAGCACAGTCGATCTAGCCATTTTCGAGCAATCGCAACTTGTTTCTAAATCGTTTTTCGCAAATATCTCGAAAACTATTAAACCGATTTCAATTTTTCTTTTTTCAAAATACTCATCTTGATATCACCTATCTGAAACACTCAAAATATATACACCGGTTCATTAAAAGTTTTCGAGATATTTCAATTTTTCTGTTTTTTGCTCGAAATGCTTGTTAGCACTCTCACTTTCTAAAAAATCAATATATTAACTTGAAATTTAGCATGAAGTTTCCTCTCTGCACTAAAATGTTTGGTATTGAAGATGGGCGAACCTTCATAAATGCAGTGGGACAACTTTATCCTAATGATTGTGGGCGATTTTAAAGGATTTGAATATCAATGATTGAATATTTGTATAGCGTGTAAGGATATTTCCCCGGGTTGTTCACCCAGGAAAAATCCAAACTACTTTTTAGCCGTCTCTATCGCTCAATAGTCGGGCGCCAGCCGAACCTTCACGGGAGGTTCGACGAAAACCGTCCTCTGAGGCAAACTCGTCCACTCAGAGGACTTTTTGGCTGGACAATGGGTTGCCTAGCCAACATCAGCGTGATACGGTAGAGTGGGCGAGGTCCACCAGGAGTAGTACCGTCACATTCCATGGCCTTTGCAAGCCGTGGATTATGCCTCGCGGCACAAGTTCCCTACTGAATGGGATTCATCTTTCCTCCGGAGGGTCTCTCGACTCCTCCGGCATGCTTCCTCTCTCCAAGTATTTCTACTCGGGAGAGTTTCCGAGCTACTTGCGATTCAGCCGGGACTCCTCAGAGCCTGGGACGTGGAGAGGCTGATCTGACCAGGGTGGAACTACGTTACCCACGCTACGACCACCCACTCTCTCCACCACCAGTTACCGCTTTGGTCATCGCGCGTCACTGCCTCCGGGTAGTACTAGACCGTCGGCGTATGGTCGGACCGACAGGAGGATTTCTCGACTCCAGGCCCACGGGCCCATACGCCTCGAATCGTTCCGCCGAGACTAGATGACGCCGAACACGACGAAGTCGTCACCTCGCGTTCCGAAATAACTCAGATTTACGCGCGGGGGATGCAGGGGCATCCCCCTATATTCGCCGCCACAGTTATGCACCAGGCTACGCTGAGTAAACTCCTTACCATGGCTTCTTCAGCCATCCACCACTTCCAGCACACCGAGAGATTATTTCAACCTCTCGGTTCAAGCGCTCGCGTGCGACT
>NW_021681055.1:38956-48486 GCF_001412515.2 Diachasma alloeum
AACGCGAGAAAGCATACCTCGATTTTCAAGAAAATTCTAGAAAATTCCCTCATTTTACATGTAATTTGACAGATTTCACCCGTTTTCCACACAATTTCAGGGAATTTGACAGTTCTACTGAAAATTTGAGGGAATTGTTGCTAATAGCTCGGGGATAATAAAGGAAATTGTTCCATTCTTGAGAAACACAGAGGAGACAAATTTCTGGATTCCAACGCCATAGGGTACTGGATTCCACGCCCAAAAAGTTCTGGATTCCAGTGACATTTATCCTGAATCTCAGATAATTTTCTGGGAAAACCAGAGAAAAAAATCTGGATTTCAGAACCTGTTTCTGCAATACAGAACCCATGGAGTCACTTTGCTGCTGGAATCCAGAACTCAGAGATTCTCAAAGTAGAAATTTCTGGGGCTGGACTCAAGAACCCAGAGATTCTTAAAATAAGAATCTTTAGGGGCTGGAATCAAGAACCCAGAGATTATTAAAATAAGAATCTTTAGGGGCTGGGATCAAGAACCTATTCATTCCAGCTCCCAGAGATTCTTATTTTAAGAATCTCTAGGAGCTGGAATGAAAAGCCACAATTCTTAAAATAATAATCTGTGGGGTCTGGTTTCCAGAACCCCGAGAATATTACTTTAAGAATGCGGGTTCTGGATTTAAGAACTTTCGTCAGTGAAATCCAGCACCATTTTGGTTCTGGATACCAGGCCCTTCGTCACTGAAAGTCTTCTAGAACCAGAAGTTTCTAAATTACAGAACCCAGATTGTGGAAACCAGAGACTTTTTTTCTCTGTGAAATTATAAAAATTACATGATTTGAGCGAAAACTCGAGCAAACTCAGGGATATTCTGAAACGCTCGAGGAAATCCTCCGATTTTCTACAAAGTTTATGACAACTAACGTGTTTTCGAAAACTTTGAAGGTAATCTTCAGTTTTTGTAGGGAGTTTGAAAACTTTAACGGGTTTTCGAGAAAATTAGATGAAAATTATGGGGTTTCCGATCACATGCTCAGGTTTTCTACTTAGATCGAGGAAATTCTGCAGTGTCCTATGAAATTTCCGGGAATTTTTCGATTTTGTGGGAAATTGGAGACAATTCTTCGGTTTTATAGAAAATAAATTAGCCACTTTTGTAGAAACTCGTTGGAAATTCGACTTTTTTCCATAAATTTTCAAAGAAATTCTTCGGTTTGGTGAAAAAATTTGAGACATTTTCCGATATTATTGAAAATTGAAAGAAATCCATATCTTTTTGACAACATTCTTTAATTTTACAGAAAAGTCGAGGAAGTTCTCAAATTTTCTAGAATTCTGAAGATTTTTAAAAGTAGTTGTGTGGTCTAGTTTCGTCACAACAAGAATAAGCAAAAATTCAGTACCATGATTTCCTAAATTGCAAGAATGTTTCCACAACATTGTTATGGATCCGAATGTTCAAAAATATGAGAAAATTGTTCTAAGTCCTTTAGAAAATCTTGATCCAATGAATATTTTCCAGCTACCTATATGGCATGGCCTCGGACGAGCACAATAAAACAATAGTATTTTCTAATCTAGGGAAGTAAAATAAAGGATCGTTACCCACTTGAGGAATTATCAGCTGAGCCGCAGGCGAGGTTGTCAAGCATATGAGTAGAGATCCTGTATTTTTGGGGAAGTCCATGGACCAAAATCCACACGGAAACGCATCCGTAAAACCTATCAGATCGCAAGATTTCACCGCAAATTTTATTTGCTCAATCCTGATTGGTTACGCAGATGTGTTCCCGTGTGGATTTTGTTCCACGGTCACCCACCCTACATTCCGTGGTTAGAACATCATTCTCCGCTCCGGCCTGGGCGCATAGTCAGGGTTTCCCCCGCGGAGCGGGTGGAAAATGTCACTTTGCGCCCTCCGGGACGGTACATTCAATACCGTCTTTTTTTAAATCTATGCACTTCTTATTAGAAAACATTTTAATATTTTGTACAGATCGCGAACCCCTGAGTATTTCAGAAAATATCAAGATTGTCCAAAGGACAGAACAATTTTCTCATATTTTTGAACATTCGGATCCATAACAATGTTGCGGAAACATTCTTGCAATTTAACGAAATCATGGTATTGAATTTTTGCTTATTCTTGTTCTGACGAAACTAGACCACACAACTACTTTTAAAAATCATCAGAATTCTAGAAAATTTGAGAACTTCCTCGACTTTTCTGTAAAATTAAAGAATGTTGTCAAAAAGATATGGATTTCTTTCAATTTTCAATAATATCGGAAAATGTCTCAAATTTTTTCACCAAACCGAAGAATTTCTTTGAAAATTTATGGAAAAATGTCGAATTTCCAACGAGTTTCTACAAAAGTGGTTAATTTATTTTCTATAAAACCGAAGAATTGTCTCCAATTTCCCACAAAATCGGAAAATTCCCGGACATTTCATAGGACACTGGAGAATTTCCTCGATCTTCATAGAAAACCTGAGAATGTGATCGGAAACCCCATAATTTCATCTAATTTTCTCGAAAACCCGTTAAAGTTCTCAAACTCCCTACAAAAACTGAAGATTACCTTCAAAGTTTTCGAAAACACGTTAGTTTTCTTAAACTTTGTAGAAAATCGGAGGATTTCCTCGAGCGTTTCAGAATATCCCTGAGTTTGCTCGAGTTTTAGCTCAAATCATGTAATTTTTATAATTTCACAGAGAAAAAAAGTCTCTGGTTTCCACAATCTGGGTTCTGTAATTTAGAAACTTCTGGTTCTAGAAGACTTTCAGTGACGAAGGGCCTGGTATCCAGAACCAAAATGGTGCTGGATTTCACTGACAAAAGTTCTTAAATCCAGAACCCGCATTCTTAAAGTAATATTCTCGGGGTTCTGGCACCCAGACCCCACAGATTATGATTTTAAGAATTGTGGCTTTTCATTCCAGCTCCCAGAGATTCTTAAAATAAGAATCTCTGGGAGCTGGAATGAATAGGTTCTTGATCCCAGCCCCTAAAGATTCTTATTTTAATAAATAAACAAATACAACAAAAAAAAATTATGCAATTTGTAGACATTTTACGCGCATTTTACGCATTCCTTACGACGGCTCATCCCACCTTCTAGGGACATTTATGAAATTTATGCAATTTGTAGACATTTTACGCGCATTTTACGCATTCCATACAACGGCTCATCCCACCTCTTGATTCCAGCCCCGNTCTGGGAGCTGGAATGAATAGGTTCTTGATCCCAGCCCCTAAAGATTCTTATTTTAATAATCTCTGGGTTCTTGATTCCAGCCCCTAAAGATTCTTATTTTAAGAATCTCTGGGTTCTTGAGTCCAGCCCCAGAAATTTCTACTTTGAGAATCTCTGAGTTCTGGATTCCAGCAGCAAAGTGACTCCATGGGTTCTGTATTGCAGAAACAGGTTCTGAAATCCAGATTTTTTTCTCTGGTTTTCCCAGAAAATTATCTGAGATTCAGGAGAAATGTCACTGGAATCCAGAACTTTTTGGGCGTGGAATCCAGTACCCTATGGCGTTGGAATCCAG
Organism: Diachasma alloeum; assembly: GCF_001412515.2. NCBI lineage: Eukaryota > Metazoa > Arthropoda > Insecta > Hymenoptera > Braconidae > Diachasma > Diachasma alloeum. The sequence goes on from NW_021681055.1 coordinate 42,491, forward strand.
AAATTTGTCTCCTCTGTGTTTCTCAAGAATGGAACAATTTCCTTTATTATCCCCGAGCTATTAGCAATAATTCCCTCAAATTTTCAGTAGAACTGTCAAATTCCCTGAAATTGTGTGGAAAACGGGTGAAATCTGTCAAATTACATGTAAAATGAGGGAATTTTCTAGAATTTTCTTGAAAATCGAGGTATACTTTCTCGTGTTAACTATAAAGTTCGCAACTTCCTACTAATTTTATTATGCACAGAATGCATTCATCAAATTTTCGTGGAAAATTGTGGAATTTGCTAGATGTTCCTATAAAATCTGTTTTTTTATTATTCCGAAAACGCGAGAATATTCAAAAAATTCGATAATATTCTTGAATACATAAAAAAAAATTTGAATTTAATGAATGCCTAATGATGGTAGGCGGCGAAACCCGACTAGAAATCTGATAAGGCTAGACGTTATATGCCTGATCAAAGCCTGATCAGGGCCTATTGTGAAATTTCTACCCGGGAGAGGATCATTAACGAATAATTTCAGGAGCCAGCCCTGGAGCAAGGTGAACAGACCCACTAAACATCTGCAACGCTCAACGCGCAAGTACCTGAACCATCACCTTCGGTTTTTTCCCCCAATTCAAATGCCCAAGTACCTGAGCCATCACCTTCGGTTTCTTCCCACAATCCAAATGTATCGGTAAACTATTCTCAAATGATTGACATATTCACACATTCTTTTCAAATTATAAATACCTGGATCTGAAGAAGAATGAACAACCTGCTGACCAAACCTTAATGAATATTTGAAGGAAAATATGGACATGGAAGTAGATAGACAGGACGACACACCAACTGGGAGGCTGAGCCTCCCGTTAACTCCATGCAGACCTCCTACAATAGCACATACTCCCACCTCAGAAATTGAAACTAGTGGAAGAAGAAAGAAGAAGAAGATGAAGAAGAAGAATAAGAAAGGATGTCCTGCTCCACCTCGAAACTCTGCTTCACTTCAAAACTCAGACGAAACAGTGAGTTGTACTGTAATAGTACTTGTCTGATGAAACCATTTTGCCCTTTTTGAAACTGATGGATCCTTCAATTTTATTACCCGACGAACTATTCGACTCATGTGTGGTTACAGTTTATCAATCGTTTATTTGCAATTTCTCTATCAGTGTGGCAGTATCTTTCATTCTTGTTGCTTATTATTTCAGGTGGGAACCTCCTGGCTGGTTCGTCTGCATACCTATACCTCTGCTTATCGAATGAGCTTACGCATCAACTTTCTGCTTTTTCTTTGTATCTTCCTTTCTTCGCTAACAACTAATGACTTCAGATTATTATTGCTATTACTTTCTCTACTCGTGATAGTGAGTAAAGTAAGAGTGAGATGCCACTATTCCTTATTTTACCGCATTTCCGCTACACAAATATTCAATCATTGTTATTCAAATCCTTCAAAATCGCCCACAATCATTAGGATAAAGTTGTCCTACTGCATTTATGAAGGTTTTGTATAAATGTGTCAGTTCACGTGCAAAGGGCCCACTTTGTGACCGACATTTTTCGATTTCGCGATTTTAACGTTTGTCTTGTTCGTTTAAGAATCAAGTAGTTCGCTAAGTTTTTTAGTTTCCGAGATTTTAACTTTTTTCTCTTCGCCCCTCCCATTTAAACCAATGGAAAATTAATAATTCAATCTTCAATACCGGCACCGTTTATCAGGCTATCGGGTCAGTTCCGGGCTCAGAATGGGAGGAACCTGAGGGAGATTGTCAGAATATATGAGGTATTCCATGCCAAATGAGAAATTTTCAACCGCCCATTTTGTAATTGCGGCTTCTTGTATATGTCGAAAACTACTAAACCGATTACGCCCATCTTCAATACCAAACATGTTAGTGCAGAGAGGAAACTTCATGCTAAATTTCAAGTTAATATATTCATTTTTTAGAAAGTGAGAGTGCTAACAAGCATTTCGAGCAAAAAACCGAAAAATTGAAATATCTCGAAAACTTTGAATGAACCGGTATATATATATATATATATATATTGATCGTTTGAGATAGGTGATATCAAAACGAGTATTTTGAAAAAAGAAAAATTTAAATCGGTTCAATAGTTTTCGAGATATTTGCGAAAAACCATTTAGAAACAAGTTGCGATTGCTCGAAAACGGCTGGATCGATTGGGCTGAAATTGAGCACAGAGTTAGTCGTCATTAATACCTATAATCTGACAATATTTGACATTTTACAGAATCATTTTAGTCTTTAATTCTCCAATTTTCTAAAAGTTGACCACCAGGTGGACACCCGCAAATACACACGGGGTGGTCAAACTTCGTATTTTTACGTTTCAGCCCATTCTGCATCGTTTTCAAGCGAAATTAGAGAATCGAAAAATAGAACGATTGCAATGCTTCCATTCGGAAGCAAAAAATTGGATGCATTTATTGATACTTCAACGTTACCTTTACAATTTTGAGAATTATAGAGATGTCCGTTCATGAAGTATTTCGATCTCATATCTGGATAATCCTACCTCATATAATAACCTGAAAGTACCTGAATAGAATAATCATTACATAATTCATTACAATTAAAGAGTCTATCTTCAGTTTTTCATTACTTACCTGCACTAGTCACATTCCGACAATGGTTTTCTATAATCATTTCAGTTATGACGTTTTTCCGGCTTTTAAGATAGCGATACAGCAACCGTTTCAAAACTTATACCACGTCCAAATTCTCGTCGCTTCGATTTCTCTTCTCATAATCTATAATTAGCAAATATTCACAGATTACCATCACAAGTCAGGTTACTAAAAAGACCTATGAACTTCAGCGGTGTTTTTACACAAGAGCCTGCCAGGCTGACACGTTGAAAGCCGTCGTAAAAAATTTGGCTTTGGCACTGCTCCCACCAAACGAAACGCCACCCGCTGTGTTTCGCCGTCGAACGGATGAGGATGAGACCCTCGATTCGACTTTCATTGACGATCTGATAGGTATTTTTCTCTCTTCCCATTTATACAATCATCTCTGAAAGGCACATTCCAATTAAATAACAACAACATTGTCCGTGATAATTTCTTCCAATCTACTCTCGGCTAATCAGAGAGAAGTATACGGGGTCGCATACCATTTCATACTAAAATTTAGAGATATTTCCGTTTTTAATTTTTTTTTCAATCTTGCACACACGATAACTTGAAGAAAAATGGGGATAACAAATATGAATCTTTAATATAATCAGAGCTATAATCTTACCAAATTTTCACTTGCTATCCATGCTATATTTCCTCAAATTATCGGGTCTACAAGACCCAAAAAAGTAGAAAAACGCGAACGTGAAATCCTGTGAACGATTACGCTGTGTGAATGAAGGCATAGGAGTATTGTCTATGTGAAATGAATATCAAAATTCTCAGTATCTCCAGTATCCCACTGGGTTGCTTCATGAAATAGTAGAGTTTGTCATAAGGACGTGAAGCCCGGTCTAACAGGCGAACGCGCCAAACCGTTCCGAGAATCATATTTTTTTCTCAGTGCACAAGAATGAAATGAAAAACTATTCTTTATATTTTTTAGCTGTTACGAGATTAGTTATTAGGAGGGTGAATGTCAAAGGCGGACGACCTGTCCTGAAGATAATGGAGCAAGGAGAAAGTCTGAAAGTCAAATTCAAAAGCCGCGTTGACAAAGGGAGGATTGCCCCACCGCCCCCGAAAAAGGAGAGAAAATATTATTTTTCAGAAATAGTGACTAATTCAGGTCACGTTCAGTCTTGGGCATCAGAAGGATTCAGAGCTTACAGAAAAAAAATTGATAGTTAAATAATAATTGATAGTTAAAAAATTAATAATTAATATATTATAATAATATGTTCACCATTGTCACCACCATCACTCATAATAAACATAATTTTTCAATATACTGGATTCTTCCTGATTTCCCAAATAGATTTTCAGTGAGCTCCAACACAAAAAAATGTAACATATCTGTCCACAGTTGGAAATATGTCGTGTGCCTCTTCCTTTCCTTTCGGTGATATGAGGGGGGGGGGGACGCACCGAGACTCATTTAGCAACCTCCCCCCATACCCGCCCATTTTTTTTGTCTTAAGTTGAATTTAGTTGTATCAACTTGTCTTCAGTCGTCTCAAGTTATGTCAAGTTATCTTAAGTTGTCTCAAATCATCTCAAGTTGTGTCAAATCGTCTCAAGTCATCTAAAGTTGAATCATGTTGTCTCAATTCGTCTTAAGTTGTCTCAAGTCATCTCAAGTTCTCTTAAGTCGTCTCTAGTCATCACAAGTCATCTAAAGTTGTCTCAAGTTATCTCAAATCATCTCAAGCTTTGTCAAGTCGTCTCAAGTCATCTAAAGTTAAACCAAGTTGTCTCAAGTCGTCTAAAGTTGTCTCAAGTCATCTCAAGTTGTCTGAAGTTGTCTGAAGTTGCCTCAAGTCGTCTCAAGTTATCTCAAGTCATCTCAAGTTATATAAAGTTGTCTCAAGTCATCTCAATTGTCTCAAGTTATCTCAAGTCATCTCAAGCTGTCTCAAATCATCTCAAGTTGTCTCACGTCATCTCAAATCATGTAAAGTTGAATCAAGTTGTCTCAAGTCGTCTTAAGTTGTCTCAAGTTGTCACAAGTCGTCTCAAGTCATCTGAAGTGCTCTCACGTTATCTGAAGTTGTATCAAGCTGAATCAAGTCGTTTCAAGTCATCCCCAAGTTGTCTGAATTTTTCTCAAGTCATCTAAAGTCATCTCCGGTCATCTCAAATTTCATCTCAAGTCATCTGAAGTTGAACCAAGTTGCCTTAAGTCGTCTTAAGTTGTCTCAAGTCATCTCAAGTTGTCTCAAGTCGTCTTAAGTTGAATCAAGTCATCTAAAGTTGTCTCTAGTCGTCTCAAGTTATCTCAAGTCATCTGAAGTTGTTTCAAGTTATCCCAAGTTGTGTCAAGTCGTCTCAAGTCATCTAACGTTGAATTAAGTTGTCTCAAGTCGTCTTAAGTTGTTTCAAGTTGTCACAAGTCATCACAAGTCGTATCAAGTTATTTCAAGTCACCTCAAGTTGTCTCAAGTTATCTGAAGTTTTCTCAAGTTGAATCAAGTCGTTTCAAGTCATCCCAAGTTGTCTAAAATTTTCTCAAGACATCTAAAGTTATCTGCAGTCATCTCAAGTTGTCTCATGTAGTCTCAAGTTTTATCTCAAGTCATCTCAAGTTGTCTCAAGTAGTCTCAAGTTTTATCTCAAGTCATCTGAAGTTGAACCAAGTTGCCTTAAGTCGTCTTAAGTTCAATCAAGTCATCTAAAGTTGTCTGAAGTCATCTCAAGTTGTCTCAAGTTGTCTCAACTTGTCTCAAGTTGTTTCATATTGTCTCAAGTTGTCTCGAATTGCCTCAAAATTCCACTTTTGATACATTGTGATGAAACTCAAGGTTCGACCCTCGTGGGAAAAATGTTGTCGCTCGGATCATGCTATAAACCTCCCACGAGCCAAAAAATACTTTTCGCACATTTATCAAAATATACTTTAACGCACGCTCTTGAACATTACGAGCATTGTGCGGGAAAAGACCGTTTTACACACCCGAGCAGTGAATTCGGCAGCAGTCTTATCATCCTTCATATAACTTCTATGGCATCCATTAATACCCCCTACAAGGGTTCCTGTTGGGGGCTATTGGGTTAGAAGTCAAATAAGGACAAAGGCTCAAATGAAGTGTTATAAGGGTCCAACAGGAACCAAGGGGTCAAATGGGGAATATGAGGCTCCAAAACAAGAGTGCGAAGGTTAAAACAAGCAACTGAGGGTCAAACACGAGGCTGAAAAAAGGATGAAACCTAAAATGCAGACCAAGGGTCAAACAAAAGGGTCCCAAGGTTAAATAGGATGTGATAAGGGTCGGGTAGGAACTAAGGAGCAAATACAAATTGAGGGTCAAATGATAGGTTGTGAAGGTCAAAGACAGGGGTCCAAGGGTCAAATAAGGACCTTT
>NW_021681055.1:48625-51436 GCF_001412515.2 Diachasma alloeum
GGGGGGGGGGGGGGGGGGGGGGGGGGGGGGGGGGGGGGGGGGGGGGGGGGGGGGGGGGGGGGGGGGGGGGGGGGGGGGGGGGGGGGGGGGGGGTGACACATCGACAACTCGGTTAGCGACTCCCCCCATTCCCCTGACGGAACCATGCGAGAGTTCGACTTTCTATTTCTTCCAGCAGTGGAGAGTTGGGAGAGGGTTGGAGCCAAATAATAATATTAAATATATTAGATAAAATTTTTTCTCTTTTGGAGGAGAGTGGCGCAGAAGTAGGGGGCGAAGGGGTTAGAGCCATATAATAATATTAATTATTTTAATAATGTTTTTTTTGGAGCAGAGGGGGGGGAGGGGGGTGAGGGGTTAGAGTTAAATAATAATATTAAGTATTTTTTATAACATTTTTTTCTCTTTTGTAGCAGCGGGTGGAGGGGGGATGGGTGAGGGGTTAGAGTTAAATAATAATATTAAGTATTTTTTATAACATTTTTTTCTCTTTTGTAGCAGCGGGTGGAGGGGGGATGGGTGAGGGGTTAGAGTTAAATAATAATATTAATTATTTTTGATAATATTTTTTTTTGGAATAGAGGGATGGAGGGGGAGGGGGCGATGGTGTTGGAGCCAAATAATAATAATAATTATCTTTTTGAAAGAATAGACAATTGGGGTCGGGTGCATCACCGGGCCAACTTTCTACTCCCTACAGAAGTAGAGAGCAGAGAGTTCGCCCGGTGACTCACCCAGCCCCAACTCCCTACTCACTACAAAAGGGGAGAGTAGAGTGTTGGCCCGGTGACGCACCCGACCCCAATTCTCTACTCTCTCAAAAAGATAATTATTATTATTATTTGGCTCTAACCCCTTCGCGCCCTCCCCCTCCTCCTCTCTGTTCGAAAAGAGAAAAAATTGTTATAAAAAATAATTAATAATATTATTTGGCTCTAACCCCTTCGCGCCCTCCCCCTCCTCCTCTCTGTTCGAAAAGAGAAAAAATTGTTATAAAAAATAATTAATAATATTATTTGGCTCTAACCCCTTCGCGCCCTCCCCCTCCTCCTCTCTGTTCGAAAAGAGAAAAAATTGTTATAAAAAATAATTAATAATATTATTTGGTTCTAACCCCTTCGCCCCCTTCCCCTCCGTCCCCCTGTTCCAAAGAAAAACATCAAAAATAATTAATAATATTTTTTGGCTTTAACCCCTCACTGCCGCCCCCCCAACCACCACTCTGCTCCAAAAGAGAAATTTTTTTTATCAAAAATAATTAATAATATTATTTGGTTCTAACTCCTTCGCCCCCTCCCCCTCCGCCCCTCTGTTCCAAAAGAGAACAAATTGTTATAAGAAATAATTAATGATATTATTTGGCTCTAACCCCTTCGCCCCCTCCCCCACCGCCCCTCTCCGTCAAGAAAGAAAGAAATGTTATCGAAAATATTTAATGTTACTATTTGGCTTCAACCCTTAAAAATGGAAGTTTTCACCCTTTCCCAAACGAAATAAAAATTATTAATGAGTTCCCCAAACAATTCCTAGTAAATGTATATAATTTTGGTCTCCTTCTGTAATACTCGTTCGCCGAATAAACGTATTTTCTAATTTAATGAATAAAGATAATGATGTCCTAAACATCCCCAATCCATTCCCAAACAATTATCGTCAACGAAAAATAATAATTAATCTTTCATCGACCGAGTATATAACGCTGACTTAACCGACCAAGTCGGTAATTCAACGCTGGCGCCATCTCCCGACATCCCCCCACCTGGGCTCTTATTGCTATACATGACATTATCGATTATTTATCATAATTGATGGAAAATAACAAATTAAACGCTGTCAATTAAAATAAATAATTCATCAATCAACTTTTTCATCATTTTTTCATTGAATTTCAGCCGTTTTCACCCAAAACTAGCATGCCCGCAAGCATACCCGCTACATCCACGCTACTCCGGGCATCCTAAATGGCCAGGGCCATTAATGAAAGAGTGAGCGGGCCATTGACTATTAAAGAAATAGTACATGAAAAACCATGAATATATTTGCATTTTTTCATTTTTCTCCGCATTGTACATGTAATTTCATACGGGGCTAATTATTTTGACTTAAAATATAAATTTCATAACGTTCCCTCCAGTGAAATCATAGCCAGTGGTTGGAGACTCAAGGAGATGAGGGGAAGTATAAATCGACCGGAACGCCATGCTCTGGCGCTCGGGCGAACTTGTCCCCTGTTTCCTCGTTTCACCATACCCAAAGAGGATTGACTAAAGTAGAGGCTCAGATCTCGGGGTTGAAGTGGCGAACTGCCTGTGGGGGTAACTCGGCAGTATACTAAAGTCAGCATAAGTTTTAACATCGGGTATAACTCGAAGTCTCCCCTCCCTTTTCCGGGCATGTGCAAAATGAGGGTATACCCGCGTTACCCTCCGTGCATTGGTTTCCTACGCGGGAACTATTTACTTCCTGAAAACAAATTTATTTAAAAACAATTGAAAATCTGACTGCATTTAATGGTAGCCATCAGACACCTCTCTCTGCACTACAGAACTGCAATAATTGATTCATTAATATTGAATTAATTAAACGTATTGTACGATTTTTACCTTGTTTGTTTGTTTGTTTGTTTGTTTGTTTCGTGTTAAAAATTAACATTTACCCGTTTGTTAACCAGTTTGGTTTAACCAGTGGAAATCAGAGTGAAAAAGAGGTAAGTGCACTTCAATAAATAATCAATGCAGCGGGGAAAAGGGAAACGGTGAAGGAAAATGAATAATAAGATTTATTTCCAATATTCCCCTGGGGGGGGGGGGG
>NW_021681055.1:51671-79401 GCF_001412515.2 Diachasma alloeum
TCTGATTGGACGTACACAGGTCTTTCAAGATCTCTCCAGACCTAGATGGACCTGGTAAGTCCTAATCAGTTCTGCGACGTACTTTTCCACAGACCTTTCGAACCACAGACCTCAGTTCTTTTCGGTCCTGAGAAGTCCTCCTCGATGCTACCCCGAACGCGTGATTTTACGAGCGGGTGAAGAGGAAGGCATGCCACCAAGTGTCGGATCTTGGATTTTTCCGGGGGGAAAGTCGATCCAAGGGTCACAAGCGTCACAAGGGTCAAAGTGTCAGATCTTGGATTTTTCGCCAAAATCGAATTTTTTAGCCGGGTGAATGTTGATTCCAACTATTTAAGCGCCGGACTAGTCAGAACTGTCAAAAGTATGTGGAAAAAGTGAAAACTGAGAAACCGTTTTTTTTGGCCCCAGCCAAAGGCTCAGATTTTCGGGTTTTCCGGGGCGAGTGGATTTTCGCCAAAATCGAATTTTTTAGCCGGGTGAACGTTGATTCCAACTATTTAAGCGACGGGCTATTCAGAACTCTCAAAAGTATGTGGAAAAAGTGAAAACTGAAAAAAAAAATTTCACCCGGAAGGGGGAAAGGGGGAAAGTCGGTCAAAGGGTGACAAGGGTCACGAGGGCCAAAGCGTCAGATCTTGGATTTTTCCAGGGGGAAAGTCGACTTTCGCCAAAATTGAATTTTTTAGCCGGGTGAACGTTGATTCCAACTATTTAAGCGACGGGCTATTCAGAACTCTCAAAAGTATGTGGAAAAAGTGAAAACTGAAAAAAAAAATTTTTCACCCGGACCCAAAGGGGTCAGATCTTGGATTTTTTCAGGGGGAAAGTCGACTTTCACCAAAATCGAATTTTTTAGCCGGGTGAACGTTGATTCCAACTATTTAAGCGACGGGCTATTCAGAACTCTCAAAAGTATGTGGAAAAAGTGAAAACTGAAAAAAATAATAATTAACCGGGGGCCACAGGGTCAGATTTTCGCTTTTTACTTGGAACAATGGTCAGATTTGTTAACACTTTCATTTTTTATTTGGATAATGCATGCAAGCGTAGGGACAAGAGTGGCTAGAATAGATTCTGCTACCTTCTCCCCTTGTTGGATAAAAATGTCAAGCCTCCACATACATGCATCTTTCCTCCACCCTCTCGTGAAATGTCGATTTTCGAGATTAAAAAAAAAAACAATAATTGCATTTTTTATTTCAATAACGCATGAGTAAACAGGGATATGAACGCAGATTTAATATAGGCCCATAAAATTACGGGGACCGGCAAGGATTTGGAAAGTCTGAATACAAGTCCTGCTTACACCTAACAAGTGTTGAAATGGGACATAACCAGAGGTAGAGAGGTCTCGGAAGCACTTGGAAAGAGGCTTCCCAAGACCTATCCAGTTCTGAACGGAAAGACCTAAGTAGAACTTGTCAGGTCCAATTATTCGACTCGGGACAGTGACAGCGCCGCCGAATATCGTGGAGATTTCAGTCTCCAGTGGCCCGCCCGCCACTTAGAAAATTAATAACTCGTCCCCTAATTAATATTAAGGGATGAAACCAAGGGCATTCGCTGCGGATTAAATTCACCATCGATTGATATGCATTTCGTCCCTTAATATTCATTACTTTAAAAGAAAAACCGTGGTGAACATGTTGGCGCGGACAAATATCGAGGAAATTTCAGTCTCCAATCGTCCGTCCGTTACTGGAAAATTAATTACTCCTCCCCTAACTAATATGAAGGGATGAAACCAAGGGCATTCCTGGAGGATTAAATTCCCCATCGATTGACGCCCCTTTCTTCGCTTAACCTTCATTTTTTTTAAATAAAAACCGCGGTGCAAGTGTCGGCGCGGGTGAAAATCGTGGAGATTTCAGTCTCCACTCGCCCGTCCGTTACTGGAAAATTCATTACTCCTCCCCTAATTAATATTAAGGGATGAGACTAAGGGCATTCGCTGGAGAATTAAATCTCCCATCGATTAACAACCCTTTCATCCCTTAATTTTCGTTTTTTGTGAAAGAAAACCGCGGTGAACATGTCGGTGATGGCGAAAATCGCGGAGATTTTAGTCTCCAATCGCCCGCTCTTTACTGGAAAATGAATTATTCCTTCCCTAATTAATATTAAGGGGTGACATCAAGGGCGTCTGTGTCTGATTGAAAAGTTACTGAGGACTTTTCGATCCAGAATTCCAGCCCCATCTTTGGGGTGAAGTTGGACGTTGGGTTTTCGTAAACCGTGTATTTTGCGAAAATTTATTTTTAGATAAGCTATATTTCTGTAATATATTTTTGTTCACATGTTTTTGGCCATAAATTTTTTCGTAGACCCGATAGAACGAAGCAAATTGATTCATCTTTTGGGTGGGTTTTTCAAAAATATTTTCGAAACTAAAAAACAAAACAACTCTTTCTTAGTTTAATGTTTTTTTTTAGTATCAAATTTTAACACGTCAAATCCATCTCCGCGAGGATGATTATGTCATGGGAGCAAAGGATGAAGTTTTACAAAATATACATTTCACATAATGGAGGACACAACATCAGAACTGCATGGCTGTTGTATTATACAGCTAATTTTAATGAGCTGCAACCCCCATTTCCCAATCGTCAACAGATGCTGGAAATTATTTCCCAAGTCCATCGATACTTTTTAAAACAACGACGCCCCGGCTGTTAAATGAATAATTATTGTGCATGTTTTTAATGTGATTCATTATAAATTTTAATTATGAAAAACTAATAAAAGTAATTTTTTTCTTCCGAATGCAAGCTTCGGATTTGACCGATTTTTCGATTCTCTAACTTCAATTGCAATAGTTCGTTAGAATTTCATAACACGTGAAAAAATGATGCTTTTAGATCACGTCTCTTTGTATGCCCCGGAAAATTCAAAATTTTGAAAATTAATTTTTAAATAATTCAACATAAATACGTTGCAATTGATCGCTAAACAATAAATCTGAACCTATTACTCATGATAGCTATAATTGAGCTTCACTTTGACGCGCCGTTTCAACTCGATCAGTCTCGTTGTTCCTGAGATATAGGAACTTCTTTACATTTCGTTTTATCTCAATATCTCAAAAACTACTGGACGGATTTCCCTTTTTTTCTTTTCAAAGTACTCGTCTCAGTGGGCCCGATCTAGATCAATCAAAATATCTGCATTCGTTCGGATAAAATTTCCTGATATCGCCGTTTTCCAGTTTTATCGGATTAATGAATTAAGAAATAATAGAGATAGCGAGTTGAAATTTTGTACACTTGTAGCTCGCAGAACATAGAAGGTTTGTATTGTGGGTGGGCCCAATCGACTGAGCGGTCCTATGGGTAATATGGGTACTCTTCCATTAATCATTATTATGAGGATTTTCGTCATGCAATACTGATGGAATATAATTTATTTTTTACCCCTAAAAACTGTAGATTCGAAATGAAATACAAAAGGCCTTATGCTACTCCCAAGAGGTCTTCAAATCGGAAGCCGTGGTCAACTTCGTTGAATAATAAACGAGGAAGAGCATTCAACAGTCAATTTCAAATGGCTGTTTACTCTGTTTATTGTTTTAATGAAGAGGAACAGCGGGCAGGCCGATGCTTGATTCCGTTACAGCAACCCAGGTACTAATCCTTCCTTTATTCCTTTCCTTTCCTCTATTCCTTTATTTTTGTTCTCAAGAATAGTTGGCTCCTGTTGCAAACCCAGTTCAAAGTTGACCTTTGAAATATTTCCGGAAAAATACATATTTTTAAACTGTTCCAACAAGTGTCAAACCCAATTTTCTTTTAATCAAATTGCAGTTTAATTCTATGTAATTATGTGAATGGTAGATTTGTTTCCACAACTTATACTAATACGAAATATGGAATTACACTGCATGTGCAGCTGTAATGGTCAGGGGTTGAAAAAATATGAATGAATCAATTATTTAATTAATTACAAAATTACTGTCGGAGAAAAGGAAAGAATAGGGATGCTTGCAGGAAATTTTGCTGCAAATTCCAGAGGTTTGATCATGCAACACAATAAAAAACATGAATTTTCCCCGAAAATTTCCTGACAGAATTTTTATACTTTTCTGTGTGTATAGCATGCTCAACGGAGTGTTGAATAATCCCCTTTTCAATTCCCACAATGTCGTCTTGCATGTTCGCATGTACGTGTATCGTAGAGAAAGAACCTCGAAAATGCTGAAGATATCCCCCCTTCCCATTACGAAAATCATGCAGCATGCTGAGACTGGTGAACCATTTTTAACTCCAGGGAAAGAAAGGCACAGGACCGCACCCAAGCACACCATTAGTGACGAAGTCAAGAACGAAATTCGCAATGTCATTTATGAGCATGCAGAGAGACGTAAGAGTAGAGAATTTTTATTGAAATGGTTTGGTCACAAATGAAACGATATTATGATAAGAATATTGGTCGCAACAATGATTATTCATACGAAATGGCCGAAACGATCTGGGCAGAGGCATTGGCGTGCGTAACTCGAGAGCAATGGGAAAATTATTGCCGCCATACTGAAACCAGAATGTTGGAGGACCATGCCACAGAGGTATCAGATGACTGCGATAGAGAAGCCTATCAGATTCAAATAGTTTGCGATGAGGATGACGATGACAATGATGATGACGATGGTGAAGATGGTGATGATGCAGATCATTTCACCGGAATGCAAGTGACCGTCGACATTGATTCACAGATTCATCATCCAGCTTCTTTGGAGATGAATCTGAGATCGGTTCGTCGATCCTTGTTATCTAACAGGTTCAAAAAAGGGTTTTTCGGCAATTGGAAAACATAATATATTTAATACAGTATTATTATTTATGTGTTACACTAGGATTTTTCATTTTAATTCTTCTAAGTTATTTCCAGGGTAAAGGGTTAGTTGGGGGAAGAATTATTAAGTTTTAATTGGCGGTTTTTAATATTGTTAATCCAGATTAAGGGATGAAATGGGTGTCAACGGATGAGGAATTTAATCCCCCAGCGAATATCCTTGGTTTCATCCCTTAATATTAATTAGGGAAGGAGTAATTAATCATCCAGTAACGGCCGGGCCATTGGAGACTGGAATCTCCACAATTTTCGCTCTCGTCACATTTTCACCGCGGTTTTTATTTAATAAAAAATTAAGATTAAGGGATGAAATGGATGTCAATCGATGGGGAATTTAATTTCCCAGGGAGCGCCCTTGGTTTCATCCCTAAATGTTAATTGGGAGAGAAGCAATTAATTTTCCAGCAGCAGACGGGCGATTGGAGACTGACATCTCCACGATTTTGGCCCGCGCCGACATTTTCACCGTGGTTTTCATATTTAAAAAATGAGGATTAAGGGACGAAATGGGTGTCAATCGATGGGGAATTAAATTCCCCAGCGTATGTCCTTAGTTTCATCCCTTAATGTTGATTGGGAGAGGAGTAATTAATTTTCCAGCAGCGGACGGGCGATTGGAGACTGACATCTCCACGACTTTCGCTCTCGTCGAGATTTTCACCGCCGTTTTTATTCTAAAAGAATGAAGATTAATGGATGAAATGGATGTCAATCGATCGGGAATTTAATTCCCCAGCGAGCGCCCTTGGTTTCATCCCTAAATGTTAATTGGGAGAGAAGCAATTAATTTTCCAGCAGCAGACGGGCGATTGGAGACTGACATCTCCACGATTTTGGCCCGCGCCGACATTTTCACCGTGGTTTTCATATTTAAAAAATGAGGATTAAGGGACGAAATGGGTGTCAATCGATGGGGAATTAAATTCCCCAGCGTATGTCCTTAGTTTCATCCCTTAATGTTAATTGGGAGAGGAGTAATTAATTTTCCAGCAGCGGACGGGCGATTGGAGACTAACATCTCCACGATTTTAGCTCTCGTCGAGATTTTCACCGCCGTTTTTATTTTTAAAAAATCAACATTAAGGGATGAAATGGATGTCAATCGATGGGGAATTCAATTCCGAGCGCCCTTGGTTTCAACCCTTATTATTAATGAGGGGAGGAGTCATTAATCATCAAGTAACGGCCGGGCCATTGGAGACTGGAATCTCCACGATTTTCGCCTCCAACTCCTGGATCGAGTCAGCGATCCAGGAGGACGCACTCTCCTCGAGGGACACTACCAGGGACACCACCAGGGAGACCACCCCCAATATCTCCCCTCCAGGTGTCGATCTCCACAGAATTGTCAACAATATCAGCTTCGATGTTGACAAAGTCGAATTGGTGCAGCTCTCCACGAGGTCGATGGTCTCGCCACCATCGACACAAGGACCCCCCGTGAGAGGAGAGTCCAGGTCGTCGAGAAGCCGACGACCTTCTAGACTGCCGAGCCATCCTCCATGACTGGAGAGGTTGGCACTAAACTCTACAAAGTCCCTGAGTTCAGCTCCAACACAGCCAAGGTAATTTACAATCAGAAGGTCGACATGTACAGCCTGGGGATGATCGTCTTCGAGATGTTCTGCGTGCTCCTGGCCACTGGGATGGAAAGGGTCAAGGTATAGTACAATAGTAGATCGTGCACCAAGGGAGGAGAACAGGACATTCTAACCCGCGTGTGTATTACCGACCCGAGGCGAAGCCGAGGGTGGTAAACATGCGGGTTTTGAATGTCCTGTTTCCCTTCCTCGGTGCACATTGTATTTTCCGTCATAACTAAACGGAAAAGTTCGATTTTTCTTCGTAAATGACGAGAAGAATGTGGGTTATGTCATCCCGAGGACCCTCAAAAACAACAGAAATCCGAGGGATGGAATAGGCCACTTTCTTCCCGTCATTTGGGGAGTAAAATCGAACTTTCCGTGGAGGTACGACAGAAAATAACATTAACATTGAGCGGATCGTTTTCAAGATTACTCCTGCTTTCAGATCAATTCAAAGTTGTCCTCCGCCTCTGGAAGAACTTTGCCACGTTGTTAACCGAGATCTTCCTCTCCTGGTACTGAGGCTGCCCTTGTCCCCATCCTTGAGGATGACCACATTACTGATGGAGTTCTCTCTGCAGTAATCGACGACCTTATCAGTGGTGCCAAAATGGAGTGCAGTGACCCCGAGACCGAGGACCCAGAGTTCCTTGAGGACCGCAGCCATCTCCATCTGCCTGTTGAGCCCATCAGTGCAGCAAACAGCAACAAAGACATTCCCCCCGAATTTACTGACCATCAGCTCAGCCCCAGAGTAGTCCAGGGAGATCTGACCTACAGCAGGAACGACCCTCTCCAAGGAGACACTGACACCCACCCCATGCTGCCTTAACTCCTTGCTAGCCAACCCCGTCCTCTCCAACACCTGCCTAAACTCAGCCAGCATCCTGTCAGACCTCCCACCAGCAGCGATGACATCGTACCCCCCTCGTCTAATTTTCCTCCCCATGTCGCAGGTGATCTGGTAGACGATTCCACAGTGCTGCTACTATGTCTTGTGCACAGATGACGTCCCACCTCCAGAGGATCGCCAGTAAAATCGAGGTCCAGGTTTATGGGGTCTTCCTAAAGATGGGCGTCGTCAGGAGCATCGGAGGGCACCTGGAGCTCAACCAGGGGGAACAAGACTTCGAGAGGAGTGGGCACGTGATTATTGAGAAGCATACAATCTCGTTTTTGCTTCCGAATGGAAGCTTTGCAATCGTTCAATTTTGACATTTTCCAATGTTCATTGAAAATGATGTAGAATGGTCTGAAACATAAAAATACGAAGTTTGGCGAACATGTCTCTATGTCCCCCCTCCTTCGCCAATTTTTGGAAATTAAGTTTTAAAAAATACAACACGAAAAGGACAAAAAAAATTCCAAAAAATATGAAATTTTGTCAAATTATAGGTCCTAACTAGGACTAACTCTGGCCGCAGAATCCGCTCGATCAGTCCAATAGTTCCCGAGAAAAAGCCATTTCTTTTTCAAACGTTTTTTGCAAATATTTGCAAAACTAGTCGGCCGATTGAACTTTTATTTTTTTCAAAATGTTCGTCTCGATGGCCCCTATCTAGATCAACCAAAACCTATATAGCCGTCGGTACAAAGTTTCCGAGATATTTCCACATTTCTGTTTTTTCCAAAACATCGTTGTAAGCGCTCTAGCCTCCGCAAAAATAGATATCTCAACTTGAAATTTTGAGACGATTTTCGTCTTATGATAGGGACGGTTGGTATTTCATCTGGGCTCAATCGGCCCAGTAGTTCCAGCGATATTCGATTTTTTGTGTCAATCAATTAGGTCTCATATCTTGAAAATGAGTGGGCCGAAGTAGTAAGGTAATGGCGATTCAAAATAAATATGGGCGAGGGGGTGTGCGGGGGGGGGGCACGAGGCGGGGGCAGGAGGCAGGAGGCAGTAGGCAGGAGGCAGCCGGCCGGCGGCAGGGGGAAGGGGGCCGCTGCGGCTGGAGTCGTGATGGTGGGGGAGTCGCTGTGGGTAAGGTTTTTTGCTAGTGAGTGGGGTTGCTCGGTGGTGGGAGGTGGGTTCAAGCTGTGCGTGGATTGGCTCAGCCGTAACACGCGGGAAATTTTGAATGAAATAGATGCGCTCATCATCATTCCTATGGAATTATCCCGTACTGAGGGAAGGTATTTTAAAAAAAATATAGAATGCATATAGATTATGATTCTGGAAGAATTTGATCATGGAAAATAATAATTTTTAGGGAGAGTGTATTCTCACTCATACATTATTTTCTCACGAAGAAATATGCCGCGCACTTCTGATTGTTGTGTCTCAGAGATACGTTCCCAGGTGTAATTCAACACCCTGGCTCGTACACGTGGTGTTTACTCCAGCGGACGATGCGATAACGCATCCGCTGGAGTATTTATAAGACATCATATTCATTAGAAAATTGATTGGAATAAAACAAAGAAATGCATTCGCCATCTTTGATTTACATGTCTCATCGGTCAGTTCGACAAGTGATTTTGAAGAGTGCAGAGCATTTATTCTCAGTTGTTTTTTTAATTTGTCGAAATTTAAAAGTAAGTATATCATCAGTTTCCATTTTTTGAATGTTTATATATGTTCAGTGCACGGGAGTGTTTCCAAAAAAAAAGAAAAAGTGCCTATTTCGTTTTTGATGAATTCTAAAGTTTTCCGGAAGTTTTGTGGAATATTTTTGAAATTTTTTCAAAATGTTTGAATTCATGATTTTTTGGAGTATTATTATTAGAATGGTTGACTTTTTTCAAAATTTTCAGTAGAACGGTTGAATTTTTTTTCACTTTTGAATTTTTGACTTTTCTTTTGAATTTTTGATTTATTGAATTTTTTAAATTTCCAAAAATTTCCCAAATTTCTAAAAATTTCCAAAATTTCCAAAATTTCCAAAAATTTCCCAAATTTCCAAAATTTCCAAAAATTTCAAAAATTACCAAAATTTCCATAAATTTCGAAAAAATTCCAAAATTCCCAAAAATTTCCAAAATTTCCAAAAATTTCCAAAATTTTCCAAAATTTTCAAAATTTCCAAAAAATTCCAAAATTTTCATCACAATTTTCAAGTCAATACAAAAACAGAATAATAATGATATGAATTTTTTCCTAGGAAAACATGGAGTATGCTGGGTACGTGCGACTCCCGGGGGGGCCCCCATACATCATAGTCCCCCAAAGATGGGTCAATATGCACCCCCTCCAACACATGAGGGTGATCACCGATCACTGTGTTAACGAGTACTGGAACGGTCATCCACCCCCTATCTGGGGCCTTCTCGCTGGAGTGGGCACCACATTGAGGGTTATTGAAGAGGGTCAGACCTTCTTTTTCCAGGTTGCCCTTTACCCTAATGCATTTCTGCAGGTAAGTGTGTGTGTGTGTGTGTGTGTGTGTGTGTGTTTCATTTCTGCTATTTAATTTTTTTCTTACCTTTTCTAGGCGCAATCCACTTCTCCTCAGGCACGGATAGTTTTTGCTGGCCGAAAAACCATTTTTAATGATTTTATTTTTATATATACTGTATAGAGGTATATTTTTTTCTACTTTTATGATAATTAAAAGAAAACATTTTTTGTAGAGTTTGTTCATTTTTTTATTGTTCCTCAAAATTTTATTCATAAAATTCTATGATAGATACATCACCAATGATTAGTTTGTTCTTTTTTTTTTTCTTTTTTTTCAATGAATAATGAATTACTTTTCATTTTTTTCACATTTACTTTTTTCTTGATCTCCCTCCTCCTCATCAATGGTGAAAAATTCACAGGGGTTGTACTGACCAGGCAGGAAACGAATGCGTAAAATCCCCTGTCCTGCATCCTTTTTGAGAGCTTCCAGCTCTTCTGGGGTCTCAGTTAGCAGGTCGGAGAGTCTTTTTGGCAGCCAGATGGAAAATTCATCATCCAGGAAAGCCAGTACTTTTGGTCCCCATGTGGTAGGTGCAGTTCGGAGTTCTCCGATTTTGTACACCTTATTGACTTCCAAGTCTGTGATCTTCTTTGTCGCAAAATCATGTTCCAGTCTTGCGATTTTGTTGATTCTGGTGTAAGATGACATTTTGCGTTTCTCTTTATCCATTTCTTTTCTGAAATCAACGAACTATTTTTCAGAATTTGATTTGATTTCCCAACAATGATAAAACACAGTGGTTGAAATTATAACAATAGGATATTTACCTGTATTATATTTTTCCACAAAAAAATAATATTTGTTAATGTTTGCGTTGAATTGACAAGTCCCAGTTCGGTTGAATACTGAAGCGCGCTCTGAAGTGACACCAATTTATAGGGCGTAATCCAGTCACATGATCTCTCATATCCCCTCTCTAAGTCTATCCCCACTTTCTGCTGCATCACACACTATGGTTCACAAACAGGAAAATAACGGTAGTTGACCGTTCTCATACAGTAATCTCGTATTTCTTCAGTCCATGATACTAATTGGTCTTTGTAGTAAACATTTGAAATTGGTTGTGCTGGACGAANCCGTCGTAAGGAATGCGTAAAATGCGCGTAAAATGTCTACAAATTGCATAAATTTCATGCTCACGCAGTATTCTTGTGCGACGCAAACAGTCCTGTGAATCACTCAAGGGGACAGCAACAAGTCCGAGAATTGTTTTTTTTTTAATATTTTGAACCTCTATATAAATGCGTGATGGACTCCACTCGAGTTAGTTGACGCGCAACTAGTCAGTGTAAAGAAGCTTGCTGAAAAAACATTTAGTGTGAAAATATATTTGAACATTATGGATTCCAAGAAGTGTTTGGAAATTGTGGATCTACTCGAGGGAGCATACAGGAATCAACCTGTCATAAACTCTGAGAAGTGGATAAGAATGTGTGAAAATTATATCAAACTGTTTGGGAAGCTTTTGAAAAAGGACAGTTCTCAACTATCGATCGCAGATAAACGGCGAATCCAAACGATGCTGTCCTGTCTTCACAGCTATTGTGAGAAGTTCAAAAGAAAAGGACAACAACAACAACACCATGGTGGACGACTTGGTGAGACATCAAATGAAGACGAAAGTGTTAGAGTGATTTGGAAGGATCTGGAATCGGCCTTCAGAAGTCGAATGAAGACAGGTGTTATCATAAACCTAACTCACAAAGATCCTCAGTCTTTTCTTGAGGAGGCAAAAGCTCTTGCTATCATTCATTTGAAGGATGCTCTACGAGAACAGGGCAATATCAAGGCTAACGGAATCCTTGCCTGCAAATTCCAAGTCATGAAGAATGATGAAATTATTGAAGAAACAAAATATTTCAACACCAAAAATGAAATCATTCTGCCTACTACCAACATGGAAGAGTGGTTCAACGAAAATCTCACAGAACGATTTCTTACGAAGATTGAAGATTTCCAAGAGAGAGATTCCGGATGGGAGCTGGTTGAGGTTATCAATCTTACAATTAATATCAATAAATATGCGCCACTCGCAGCGGGTTCAAGGACTTATATTCCATCACCCAAACATGTGCAAACAAAGAGAGCTGTAGTGAACGTGAGAAACAATGATGCATTTTGTTTCCTATGGTCAATCATAGCAGCACTCCACCCTGCAACAACTAATGCTGATCGACTAAGCTCATACCCTCATTACTCTCGTGCTACTTTACCAGATGGGGTAACAAAGCTCAGTTATACTGGCCTGGAATTTCCTATGAAACTTAAGAACATCCCGAAATTCGAGCGTATGAATGGACTATCGGTAAATGTGTATGGAATTAATAATGAAAAAGATATTGTGCCTTTATATTTAAGTAACATTAGATCAATTTGGTCCACAATTCATCTTTTATTGATTTGTGATAATACTCAGATGGAACGTGATGAAGAACCGATTTATCATTTTACTTGGATTAGGAATTTATCTCGATTAGTTAGGTCACAATTGTCCCATCATGAACATCATATCTTTTTTTGTGATCATTGTCTGAGCCATTTTACAACAGTCAAATCATATGAAAATGATAAAGCAGATTGTTTTGAAATTAATAAGTATAGAATGGTATTGCCAGAGGCGGGTACAAATATCTCAAGTTTTAAAAATTATCGATTCAAAGAGATGATTCCCTTTGTTATTTATGCAGATTTGGAGTGCATTTTGGAGTCAATTCAGTCTGAATCTTTAGATCAAAAGCACATCCCTCATAGTATAGCATTCTACCTCTATTGTGATTTCGATGATTCCCGCTCACAGTTCAGGATGAATCGTGGGCCTGAATGTATTGAATGGTTCATAGATGAGTTACACAGAATTGCTGATGAGGTTGATACCTGTCTAAAAACTAACATATCGATGGAGTCTCTTACACGTGAACAAGCTTGGGATTTCGAAAATGCTCAAACCTGTCACATTTGTGAGAAACCCTTTACTCCAACTGATACGAAACATCACGATCATTGTCATTTCACTGGCAAGTATCGTGGTCCAGCACACCCTGGATGTAATGTCAACTATAAAAATTCTCATACAATTCCAGTAGTTTTCCACAACCTTTCAGGATATGATTCACACTTCCTCATTAAGACTTTTGCTTCACAATTTCCGGGTCATATAGATTTACTACCCATTAATAAAGAGAAGTATATCTCTTTTACAAAATACGTTGATGGAACTGATGTTCGATTACGTTTTATTGATTCATTCCGGTTTATGGCTAGTAGCTTGGAAAAATTAGCATCTTATCTCAGTGCTGAAAATAAATCCATCACTCGGAAATACTGTAATGGTGATTCAGAAAAATTCCAACTTTTAACTAGAAAGGGAGTTTTCCCTTATGAGTACGTCAACTCTTGGGAAAAACTCAATGCACCTGAATTACCTCCAATCGGTGAATTCTATTCTCAACTGAATGATGAGTCTGTTTCTGATGAAGATTATATACATGCGCAGAAGGTTTGGGATGTTTTTGACATTACATCCTTGGGTGAATATTCTGACCTCTATCTCGCAACTGATGTCGTACTGTTAGCAGACATCTTTCAGAATTTTAGACACACTTGCTCCTCCGTGTACAAACTCGATCCTCTGCATTACTTTACGGCACCAGGATTAGCATTTGATGCCATGTTAAAATGTACTCGTGTCAAACTTGAGCTTCTAACAGATGTGGAAATGCATCTGTTTATTGAAAAAGGGATTCGAGGTAGGGTGACTCAATGCTCCAATCGATATGCTTCTGCTAATAACAAGTATATGCCAGAACAATTCGATCCTTTAAGAGAAACCTGGTACTTGATGTACTTCGATATCAACAACTTGTACGGTGCAGCCATGTCACAGTACTTACCATATGGATCATTCAAATGGATTGATCCATCAATCATTGATGTACACACAATTTCAGATGATTCGAGTAAAGGATATATCCTTGAAGTCGATTTGGAGTATCCAAAGGAGCTCTTTGAGACTCACAAGGATTTACCACTCTGCCCGGAACATTTTGTTCCCCCAAATAAGAAAATGTCGAAATTAATAACAACGTTGTTTCCTAAAAAAAATTATGTCATTCATTATAAGAATCTCCAGCAGTGTCTAAATTTGGGATTGAAATCAACAAAAATTCACCGAGTACTGGAATTTAATCAAGCGCCATGGCTGAAACCATACATTGACCTTAATACGGAATTGAGAAAACAATCAAGCAATGAGTTTGAAAAGAATTTTTTCAAATTAATGAACAATTCAGTTTTTGGGAAAACCATTGAAAATGTAAGGAAACAAAAAAATGTGAAGTTGGTCACTAAGTGGGAGGGAAGGTATGGAGCCAAAGTATTGATTGCTCAACCCAATTTCCATAGCTGTATGATTTTCAATGACAATTTGGTAATCATTCAGATGAATCGTACAAAAATGCTCTTCAATAAACCTATCTACATTGGTTTCTCTATTCTGGATTTATCAAAGATATTCCTCTATGATTTTCATTATGAGTATATTAAAAAACTGTTTAATGATAAAGCCAAGCTCATGTATACAGATACAGACAGTCTTTTATATGAGTTCAAAGTACCTGATATCTATGAGTGTATGAAAGATAATCTTTCAAAATTTGATACATCGGATTATCCAGAAGATAATCAGTATGGAATACCACGTGTAAATAAGAAAATATTAGGACTTATGAAGGATGAATGTAATGGGAAAGTAATGAGTGAATTCGTTGGTCTAAGAGCAAAATTGTATACATTTAAAATTTATGGAGATGAGAAAGTGAAGAAGCGTGCTAAAGGAGTGAAGGGCTCGACATTAAAGAGGATTACATTTGATGATTACAAAGACTGTCTAGATAATCATAATCATATTGTTAAATCGCAATATTTAATTAAGAGCGATAAACATGAAGTGAGGACCGTTGAGCAAAGGAAGTTAGCTTTAAGTTGGGAAGATGATAAGAGAATATTGTTAACGGACTCGTCTGATACTGTACCATACGGCTATTGTAAATAAAAGAAAGAAATAATTCTTTGTAAATTATGTTTTTTATTAACCACTGATTTAATCACAATTCATTCTTATTTATCCAGCTATTATGGGAATCATCGAAACCGAGCCACTTGACAAAGACTTCGTTCCCACGTCTTCGAAGTATCTTATCCACGAGGTAGACGTTAGGGTGTGTAACTTTCGTCAACTCCTCCTGGTAGAATCCACCCTCAATTGGTTCATCCTCATAGTCGATGAGCTTATAGGTCACAGGATGAGTATTTACAACTTCACCAATAGTAAATATCTCGGTTGTCCAGTTGGGTGTATAACCTTTCTCGAAAACATTCTTGTACTTGTTGACGCGCACCTTATCTCCAACCTTGAATTTGATTCTCTTTGTGCGAGGTGCTTTGAGTTTTCCATAGACATGACGTAAGAGGTACTTCTCATGAGCAGCAGTGACATCTTTCGGTTTCATTCGAATTGTGCGATGTTTAGTATCATTATAGAACCCAACTAGATTCTTGATAATAGGAATCCACTTATATGTTCCTTGTAAGCTGAACTGTTTCCACATCTTCTCCTTTAGCGTACGATTAAATCGCTCACAGATTGATGCTTTGAGGTTGCTGAAGGTTGAGTACATAGTAATCCCATAATCCTTTATGAGCTTCCTGAAATCGCTGTTGTAGAATTCTTTGCCTCGATCTACATGCAATTTCTGAGGTATACGGCCTTGTTTCAGTATAGATTCCATAGCACTGGTCACATCCTTTCCATTCTTCGTCTTAATTGGCACAGCCCAAGCATACTTCGAGAAAATATCAATAATAGTCAGGAGATATTTGTGGCTTCCATTCTCACGAGCGTAGGCACTCATATCCACAAGATCTGCCTGCCATGTTTCATCCAATCCACGGACTTCAACACGTCGACGGGGATAATTCCGGCGCGCTGGTCTATGGAGCTCCTCCACTACTGTTGCCTTCGCGTTGTCCATTCTCCAATACAATTAGACATCTATCCAAATGACTAATTATTTCAGAATTGCGTAGTGCCAAATTTTGGTTAGTCGCTTCTTCTTTCCTTATTCCGTCCAATTGCTCACTTATCAGTGAATATAAACCATTGACCATCACTCTGGTTTCATGTATAACCGATTCTTTCAGTGTTGTCAGTTCCTCGTTTACACGTTGAATGATCTCAGAATGATTGGTCAAACGTTCTTGTACTTCCTCCTCACTAACATCTCTTCGTTTCATGGTCTCTATGAAATTTGCTTGGAATGTATCAATCATCGTTTGAATTCCATCAAGTCTACCACCCATTGCTCCAGTCACAGTATATATGAGACGAAGCTCCTCCTTCAACATACTGCGCAATATCTTCAAAGATGTAGCATCATTCTCTTCTTTAGGATCCGCCAAATTACATAATCTCCGATGATCCATATCGTATTGTCCATCAAGCGTGACCTTGAATCCATCACCTGGAGGACCTCGGCTGCCAATGGTTCTCACAGCACCAGTACCCAACTGGCGTCCAAACACGTCGACACTCATGTTTTAAATGATGGAATTTTCTTGGCTACAGCTTAATAAATAATATTAGCTTCACGCAATTCCTCAATTATTGACATAATTTCATTGGTGTGACTCATATTTCCAGCTGACTGTGACGCCATGAGCAGTCGGAGTCTATCCACCAGCTCATTAGGATTGTCCCAGTACACATAATCCATTTTCCTGGGTTTCGCTGATGCGATCATATAATGAGGGAGGGCCATTCCAGTTTTCTTGGATTTGATGATATCTTCAATGATGCTATGATATTTCATCATAGTACTTGTTCGAAGAGCTCCATTTGGTTTATAGTACTTTCGGTACGCATTCGTACTTTGTATGATATTACCGTAGGTATGCTTATCAGTTTCAGTTATGAGACTCATGTTAGGTGATTTCTGAAAGATCAATTCGATTAAACCGGGTGTTAATGTGTATTTTTCACCCTTGAGTGTCATTGAATCGCCATGGAACGTGACCAAAGAGTCGCCAATCTTCATACCCTCTTGCAGCCGACGAACACCAAATTCCTTATCCAGATCGCTATCTTCGCGCTCTGTATTATAACGATTCAAATACATCTCGAGATGTTTCTGCGAGGCTGTAGGAGATTCCAGCTTAATTGATAAAATACGATCAGTTGGAGTCATGGCTTTTATTGGTGATATCTTCCTCATGGGGGTACTCGAATGTGCTTCTTCCATGCTGAATGGGAAATCTACCAGAGTTTTATATTCAGAATCATCATCATCATCCTCATCCTTCTTCATCCGTATAGGAGCACTAAATGTCTTCTCTTTCTTTATCTTATGTAAAGGTTCCTTCATTACCGATTGATCCACCAGTTTCTCGAGAGGAGTTATCACTGGTTTAAACACTTCACTCATAGCTCTTTCAGTGGTCTCCCTACCCAATTTTATCATTTTGTGTTTGCGGCGAATAGCATTACTCGCTTGAGTAATATTCCGCAAGATATCCGTCTCCTTTTTCAAATTGTCGCTCTGCATGTTGACACTTGTACAGTCACGCTACAACTGCTCTCAAATTCTCCAAATAGTGCATATTTATCTCTTCAAGAAACTGTCGAATCCTTTTCGATATCGACCCTCATCAATTTCACTGTCTTTATCAATTACCACGAAACTGTATTTGCCCTCATTCCAACACTTGGCACATAAGTCCTTGAACTCGGCAAATGACATATCGGTATTCACATGATCCTCATAGATGTGTCTCAAATTCATATCGTCTTGGCGGAAGAGGATCAGGAGATTGGTGTTGTCCCGCACCAGATGTTTAGGTACGTGAGCGTACGTCTGACAGAGATAGAAACTGTCAACATTTCTATGTCGTCCCATGCAGAAGAATGCTCGGACATTATCCTGTTTCTCGCAGGCAATATCATCGAAAATCATGATGGAATTTGGTCGAGCATCTTCAGGTTTGATGACTTCATCATGCTCACTAAAGGGAAAATATCCTACTCCCTTGATAGGGAAGAGCAGACGTTTGAGTAATTGGTATTTAGCCTGATTGAGAGATTTTGAGTACACATAGATATTCTCAAACCTCAAACCGTTAGGGTGCATTATGAGCGCTAGTAGAGCGTTTGTTTTTCCACAATTCGACGGTCCACAGATGACTGCACGCACACTATCTGGTAACAGAGGACCATGACGTTTCTCCCGAGTCTTCTGCCTTTGTGAGAACCCATCAAAATTTATTATCGGTAGCTTAGTCTTCTGCTCTTTGAAACGCATAGTTGATGACTGAACATGAATGACGGATGCCCATCATTTTTATGGGATCTCTCAGGGAACATATAAATACACGCGGTTCATCTCATCACTAGTCAGTCCTTCTATGACCATGAAGGTGTGCAAACGTAAGAGAGGACGTCAAGGTAAAGGATTAGTGAACAGTATCATCAACAAACTCCCTGTGGAATTGCATATCCCCGGATATCAGTATTGTGGTCCTGGGACAAAGCTACAGGAGCGATTGAAACGGGGTGACCCTGGCATTAATCCACTTGACGCTGCCTGCAAAGAACACGATATAGCCTATTCTAAAAATCGAGATAACCTCACTGCGCGACACGAAGCAGATAAAGTCCTCACGGAGAAAGCCTGGAAACGAGTCTTGTCGAAAGACGCAGGTCTTGGGGAAAAAGCTGCCGCTTGGGGTATAGCCAACACCATGAAAGCGAAAACCTCCCTAGGCATGGGGATAAAACCGAGCAAAGGAATCAAAAAGAAGAAGAGGAGGAAACGTAGTGGTGGTGGTGGATGTGGAAGAAAAAAGAAAGTAGCCCTACGGCAAATTTTACAAGCTGCCAAAACATCTATGCGTCCGGGAACCGATGCTATTAAAACAGCACTCGAAGGTGCACGCGCTGCAGTGAAAAAGATCGGTGGTAAAAAGCAAGTGCGATCACCTCGCGTTCTACCTGTACCTGCGAAAATCGGAGGTTTAATACCCTTCTTGATACCGCTGTTTGCAGGTTTGAGTGCCACCGGAGCTCTGGCTGGTGGTGCAGCAGGTGTTGCAAAAGCCATCAATGACGCGAATACAGCTAAGAAAGCTCTTCAGGAGAGTATGAGACACAATCAGACAATGGAGGCTGTTGCATTGGGCAAAGGATTATACTTGAAACCCTACAAGAAGGGCTTAGGTCTCCATTTAAAAAACGCATAAAGCTACCACACCGAGCTCTCACCGATACCGACTTGATGAAATATGTCAAGCTTATGGGAATCCCACATTTTCGTGGTGTATATATGAGGAACGAAATGCCCAAGTCAGGTCCATGGAAATACGAATCAAGCATTGTCAATCTTGATGATAAAGACGGGCCTGGAACGCATTGGGTTGCATACAAGAAACGGAAGCATGAAATTATCTATTTCGATAGTTTTGGTAATCTTCATCCACCTCAAGACCTGATGGATTATTTCGGTGTTGGTAGCATTATCAAATATAACCATGATCGGTATCAAGATTATGATACGGTGGTGTGTGGACATCTCTGCTTGAAATTTCTCAATGGAGAAATAATATAAAACCTCAATCCGCTACACCACGAGCATCAGTTAGATATCAACTGTGATGAGTGACTCTTTTACATTGACATTATCAGGCACCTCTTCGGTGTTGGAGGCTCATTACTTTCCTCCAATTGAATTATCACCATTGAAAAATCACACTCTAGGATTGGCTGAACTATTAACCTTCAATTCCATTCCCAATATTGACACCGGGAATAACAAGTTTTACGTGGCGGATGAAATTATTGAAATACCAACGGGAAGCTATGAAATCGAAGATATTGAGTATTTCTTGGTTGAGAAACTGGCCAAACACAACATAAATATCAGCCTTAAGCCCAACAATAACACTCTGAAGAGTATAATCAAATGCAGTCATCCGATAAATTTTGAACCAGAAGATTCGATTGGACGATTATTGGGTTTCACGCAAGGTATGCTCTCGCCCCATGTCAGTCATGAATCTGATTCGCCAGTAATGATTCTCAAGGTCAATTCACTACGAGTTGAGTGCAACATCACCACTGGAGCATACATCAATGAACAGCGAGTACACACTGTACATGAATTCTTCCCAACAGTTCCGCCAGGATATAAGATCATTGAAGTGCCATCGAACATCATTTACCTTCCAATCGCCGTACAAGCAATAGACCATCTCCAAGTGAGAATTGTTGATCAAGAAGGTCAATTGGTGAATTTCAGAGGAGAGGTTATAACAATTAGATTACACATTAAAGCCTAATATGGGCATTGTTTTCAACATCAAATCCGGAGGTCGTTATAAAAGTGAATCACCATTGCCACTTCCAAGCAGTCATCGACGAGCGCTCAAAGCGTTAACACCACAGAATCGAAAATTCCTAAGAAGTCTAGGACTCAAAGTCCTGAAGAAAGGAAAAACAAATTAGGGAGAAGAAAAATTCATAGTTTCCTCTGCTGTTGCATTGTCATCTACCACCGTAAGCCATGGAAGAGATCCTGAAAATTCAAAAGCCCATCGTCTTCGACGAATCAATCGCTCATTACGAGATTCATGCACATCAGCCTTTTGCATCGGCGACTTTCAATAATAATGATGAAATTCGCATCGCCGTCCAACATCAAGACTTGTGCCTGCTGCCAAGCAAAAGTTCATTGCATATACATGGACGCTTGACCAAAGCAGATGGAGGAGCTGTGACGCACACAAGATTAGTGAATTGCGCGGTTCTCCACTTATTCGAAGAAATTCGCTACGAATTAAACGCCATTGTCATTGACAGAAACAAGAATGTTGGTATCACAACACTGATGAAGAATTTCGTCTCACAAACTCCGAGTCAAGCTGCTCTTCTGGAGAATGCAGGTTGGATCCTTAAAGATGATGAATCAACAGTCACTGATGAGGATGGCTATTTTGATATTTCCATACCTTTGAGTATGTTATTGGGCTTTGCTGAGGACTATGGAAGAATCATTGTCAATGCGAAGCATGAACTCATTCTAACACGTGGGAACAGTGATGTGAATGCAGTCATCCAAGCACCGGCAGGAGCAGCTGCTGCTGAAGCATTCAGACTCTCACTGGATAAATTGGAGTGGATGATTCCCTACATTAAAGTAGCTGATTCCAAGAAAATCAATCTGCTGAACTACATTTCCAAGGACGCCCCGATTCCCATCAGTTTTCGAGCCTGGGAGACGTATGAGTATCCACTCCTACCGGCGACCTCTAAACATGTCTGGGTGGTGAAAAGTTCAACTCAATTAGAGAAACCTCGCTACGTCATTGTGGGATTCCAAACTGACCGCAAAAATCGAACCAATAAGAATGCGAGTCGTTTTGATCATTGTAATATCCGCGACATAAAGCTCTTTCTGAATTCTCAAAGTTACCCTTATGGTAATCTGAATCTTGATATCAGCCATAATCAATATGCGTTACTCTACAATATGTATACGAATTTCCAAAACTCTTACTATGGTAAAGAAGCTGAACCACTCTTGAGCAAGACAGAATTCCTCAGCTATGCTCCACTCATTGTCATTGATTGTTCAAAGCAAAATGAGTACTTGAAGTCCGGACCAGTAGATATTCGTCTTGAATTCGAGGCTGATCGTCATTTCCCCCCTCAAACTGCAGCCTATTGCTTAATCTTACATGATCGTATAGTGGAGTATCACCCGATTAGTGGAGGAGTTAAAAATATGATGTAAAGAAGAAAAAAAAAACATTGTTTATATCGATTGTATACATATATTTTTAGCAATAAAAAGTTTTTTTTCATATAACAATGTGAATATGTTTTCATTTTATTTCAAAAAATATTCCTTATTTTTCTTGAATTTTCTGGACCCATAGGGATGAGGACGTTGTCTATCCTTCGCTTCACAGTGATGATGATGATGATGACGTTTCGCAGATGCAGCAGCAGTATCTTTGGTTCGTTTCACCGGTGTATTTGTATTGATTTTGGAAGAGCTGGCCAGTGCCTCTTCTACCAGATTTTGGTTTTGTTGTTCTTGTCCTTGATCTTGTGGTTGTTGTTGTTGTTGCGCAAAATGAGGAGTCTCTGAGGTTTTATCAACCAAGTCTGTTTGTTCCTCGCTCCCATCCATGTTTGAGTCTCGATGTAATTTCACAATTTTGTAATTTCCTTCCAAATCTAGGAAATCTTGGAGAAAATCCCATGATGTTTGCGGGGGATTGTTACCGTAGTGATTGATAACAATATCGTCGTACTCACAGACATATGGCGAAATCGACTTTAACAAATGAATTTCGTCAGTTGTCAACTGGAGATCTTTTTTATTTGGTCCAATTCGTAAACTCTTGATGAGTGCCAAATTCTCTTTCAAATCCAGGAAATCACGAAAACAGTCTTGCGCCGTTTGTGTTGGATTTTCACCATAATGTCTAATAACAATATCATTATAATCCACCAAAAATGGTGGAAGTGCGCATAACAATTTCACTTCGTTTGGACTCAAGTGATCCATGATGCAAACTGATGCCAAAAGGAATGAGGGAAGTATTACCTCTTATGACGCAATCTTCCCCCACTCCGAACCACTGTCCTTGAAAACTGCGCGAAAAAATATGCGCACTTCTTCTAAAAGTGTAAACATTTCTCAGAAATATGTCGCAATTTTCTCCCACTCCGAACCACTGTCCCTGAAACTGCGCAAAAAAAATATGCGCACTTCTTCCAAAAATGTAAACACTTCTGAGAAATATGACGCATAATGATGCAATCTAATTCTTGAAGAAAATACGCAGTACTTTCAGCGTAGTGATCAGTCGTACTCAGAACGTTACAGTGTAAAGATGGACGCGATTGTGGACGTTCAAGGATTTCAGAGTGATGATAATAAATTTATCGTTAAAGAACTGGCAGTTGCATATATTGATGACCTTGAGCGAGTTGAATGTGTGCTCTTCAAACCACCATATTCATGGGATGACTTGTCAGCTAAAGCTAAACGTTCCAACACATGGCTAATCAACAGTTTCCATGGCTTGCGCTGGGAAACCGGAGACACACCATATTCTGAGCTTCCACAGATTGCTGAAGAAGTTCTCAAAGACGCAGCTAACCTCTATGTGAAAGGATTACAGAAGAAACAGTGGCTGGAAGGGATTCTTGGAAGTTCACAATCAGTGATCGATTTAGAAGATTTAGATTGTCCGAAATTATCGGACCTTGAGTTGTCGAAATGTTTGCATCCTCATAATGATGACGATGACGAGGACCCATTCGTTTGTGCATTGGAAAATGTGAAAAATTTGAGAACCTGGTATGTTGTGAAACATGGCAACCGTTTGCAACGATCTTTGGAAATGTTCTGTAACTCGAAAAGTCTTGATGGAATGAGCACTCAAGACATAGCGATTCTCCCAAAAAGTTTTTTGCTCATGTGCGCTGCACATAGTATTGAGAATGTTTGGGATAAATTACCGGAAAATATGCAAAAGGATGAAGATATCGTGAATTGTCGAAGATGTCATCTCCATCATTCCTCCAATGCTCCAATGAAGAAAAACTGTCCCCTCTGCAAATTCTTCAAGAACACAGAGGTCCACACGGAAGAATCACCCGAAATTATCCTCAATCAATTTATGGTTTTGTTCTTATTGATGAACTTATTAATCAACCGTTAAGGAAATTATATGGGAAAAAATGGATAAACGACCTCAGAACTCAGAATCTCGGGAGAGCAGTTGGTTAAAAGAATAGCAGCCGCAGAGACGCACCGCTACATTTCGCGAAGAGTTCGAGAAATCCAAAACCTTGGAGGGTAGTAAGCCCTACAACAAAGAAACCCACTCCAGGAAAACATGATTGATATAAATATTGAAGGTTATGAAAATGTAACAAAAAAAGAAAAAAATATATGTATAAAAAACAATCTATATGCATTCTATATTTTTTTAAAAATACCTTCCCTCAGTACGGGATAATTCCATAGGAATGATGATGAGCGCATCTATTTCATTCAAAATTTCCCGCGTGTTACGGCTGAGCCAATCCACGCACAGCTTGAACCCACCCCCCACCACCGAGCAACCCCACTCACTAGCAAAAAACCTTACCCACAGCGACTCCCCCACCATCACGACTCCAGCCGCAGCGGCCCCCTTCCCCCTGCCGCCGGCCGGCTGCCTCCTGCCTGCTGCCTCCTGCCTCCTGCCCCCGCCTCGTGCCCCCCCGCACACCCCCTCGCCCATATTTATTTTGAATCGCCATTACCTTACTACTGGCCGATTTAACTTTTTTTTTTTCAAAATGTTCGTCTCGATGGCCTCGATCTAGATCAATTAAAACCTATATAGCCGTCGGCACAAAGTTTCCGAGATATTTCCACTTTTCTGTTTTTTCCAAAACATCGTTGTACGCGCTCTAACCTTCGCAAAAATAGATATCTCAACTTGAAATTTTGGAAACATTCTTGTCTTATGATAGGGACAGTTCCTTTTTCATCTGGGCTCAATCGGCCCAGTAGTTCTAGAGATATTCGATTTTTTGTGTCAATCAATTAGGTACCATGTCTTGAAAATGAGTGAGCCGATTTAACTTTTTTTTTTTTTCAAAATGTTCGTCTCGATGGCCTCCATCCAGATCAATCAAAACCTATAGAGCCGTCGGTACAAAGTTTCCGAGATATTTCCACATTTCTGTTTTTTCCAAAATATCGTTGTACGCGCTCTAGCCTCCGCAAAAATGGAGATATCAACTTGTTTCTTCAAAATGTTCGTCTTGAGGCTCCATCTACATTAATCAGAAGCTGTATAGCCATTCCTTGAAAAATCTGGAGATATTTTCCGATTTTCGGTTTTTCTTTTTCACACTTCGCCGCTCTCTTAATATCTGAACGGTTTCACAGTTCAGATGTTTGGCGAGGTAGAATGTTCTGAGGGTCAACTTTGCTTATTGTTTTTAAATGATCGAAACGAGAAAATTCATTACAAAAATCTGAAACTTTGAGAGATTACAGGTATTCCATTCGGAAGCCAACTATCAATGAAATTGATGGAAAAGGGAAATTAAAAAAAAGATAGATAACATGTAAAGTAACAGTCATATATCTTCTACTGTTAGGAACGGCCAACTGCTTGTTTTTTTATTGTTTCTACAGTCTCGTTATATTGTTCTTTTGAGATGTCGAATGGATCTTTATAACGAATGAAATTAAATATTTATTTATATATACATATATTATATTATATACTTACTTATACATATTAATGAAACAATAAAGAAATAATAATATTGAATAATTAATTTAATTTTAATTTTATTGAATTTTTTATATTTTCATGTAACTCTGAGTCTATAAGTTCATGATCCTCTTTGGTAGTATAAGGTAGAATATTTTCGATTTATTGATGGTTGACGAGACTTATTCAAGATTATCTACAACATAAAAATTGAATAGTACAACAGATTTTGGAATGCACCTTGAAAACGATTGCATTATTAGAATATGCCGTCAAGAATATAATTTCCTCTCTCAAGAACATATTTAAGGCAGAAATACACACATCAGTGAGAAAAGAGTCACAATTTTGTATGATCAACATGCTATTTACGAATTTAGTTCTCTTCATTGAAGAGTAATACTTTTAAGTTCAATTAATAATGATTTATTGAGAAAAGTATAATTGAAGCATGAATGTCAATTTCTTAAAAAAAGTATGCGTGTATTACGTAGAATGAGTGCTGATTTTTTTCCTTTTTTTCCGTGTATTTTCATATAAAATGAAGAGGCGTGATACTGTAGTGCAGTATATCGTGGTTTTACATAAATAATTTATCGATCATATATTTACATCAACATTCTATGTAATTCGGAAAATTTGATAAATTTTTATCTGGAAATAAAATTAAGAATCGATAAATTTATTCGACGATTTTAATAAATTGTACCCTTAATGGACCTATAAAAATAGTATATTTGTCGAGTAGAACTTTTGTTGAGAAAATGCAATACTCGTAAATTTTGAGTAAAGTCGAGTTTTCTGTGCTAATTTTTTTATTCAAAAAACACGCACAGAATATGAAAGTAGTCCCGTGCGGAAGACTAGCTTCATTGCGCATGCCCGGAAAATGGAGGGGAGACTTCGGGTTACATATACCCGATGTTAAAACTTATGCTGACTTTAGTATAGCAGTCCCGCTGTCACAGGGATTGTTTCAGAAGCGAACTTATGCTCTCCTCGTCCTCAACACGTTCTTAATGTTTTTCAGGTGATTCATTTGCTGGCTAATTAATATTAAGGAGTGAAACCCAGACGATGTGATGGAGAATTAAATTCCCCATCAATCGATCCCCGTTGCATCCCTTAATCTCTGTAACAAAAAAATACAAACTACGACAAAATCATGGACCAGTGAGAAACATAATTTTCTTCTCGGCGCACAGTGACTTTTCACCATTCGCCCGCGAATTAAAAATTTGTCTTTCCCCTCCTAATTGAAATTAAGGGATGAAAAAAAGGCTGTTTGATGGAGAACTAAATTACCCATCAATTAACATCTCTGAATCTTTGTAAAAAATGGAAGAAACTGTCATGGAAATCATAGCGGAGTAAGAAAAATAATTGTTTTGCGACGCACAGTGACTCCCGGTAATTAAAAATTCACCTCTCCCCTCCTAAATGAGATTAAGGGATGAAAGAAGGGGAGTTCGAAGGAGAATTAAATTCTCCATAGTAGTGTAATAATGCCGGTTCTGGCGCAACGTTTTTGGCGTCGACCTGGTCGTTGGGGCCCAGTAGGGGGGTCAGATGAAATTGGGTGGGTGGGTGGAAGGGTTAATTAGTCCGCGCTAATTAATTAATTATTGATTGATTTAACCATTGATTAATTAATTAATTAATCAATTAATTATCAATTCATTAGTAAGTTCTGGCGCAACGTTTCTGGCGTCGACCTGGTCATTGGGGCCCAGTAGGGGGGTCAGATGAAATTGGGTGGGTGGGTGGAAGGGTTAATTAATCCGCGCTAATTAATTAATTATTGATTGAGTTAATCATTGATTAATTAATTAATTAATTAATTAATTATCAATTCATTAGTACGTTCTGGCGCAACGTTTTTGGCGTCGACCTGGTGGATGGGGCCCAGTAGGGGGGTCAGATGAAAGTGGGTGGGTGGGTAGTTGATTAATTCGCGGGGTCACGGTTCAATTCGCGGTTTGATTCGCGGGGTCGCGGTTTAATTCGCGGTTTTATTAATTAATTCGAGTTTTTTTCCCTCAAAGTGATGAAGGGGTTGATTAATTCGCGGGGTCGCGGTTTAATTCGCGGTTTGATTCGCCGTTTAATTCGCGGTTTGATTAATTAATTCGCCATTTTTCCCTCGAAGTGATGAAAGGGTTAATTATTTCGCGTTTTAATTCGCGGTTTGATTAATTAATTCACGATTTTTTCCCTCGAAGTGATGCAAGGGTTATTTAATTCGCTGGTTAATCAATTTAATTCGCGGTTTTGCGTTACAAAGGACCTTCTCGGTGACCGAGTCAGTCCACCCCGCGAGGGGGTGAGTGAAGGGGTTAATTAATTCGCGGTTTAATTCGCAGATTAATTCCTCAGATCACGGCTAAATTTGAGGATCGATTGATTAATTAATCAATTAGTATATCCAAACTTCTCAGTACACCGCCGCGAGGGGTGAAAGGGTTAACTAATTCGCTGCTGTAGAAATCATAGAAGGGGCTCCTCTTCTTCTTCAAACATTGACACCTGGCTCCACTTGACATGTCTGAA
>NW_021681055.1:79586-80061 GCF_001412515.2 Diachasma alloeum
CTCGACAAATTTTACACGTTGTAGTAGGAGGAGTTTCCGAAAAATCTTCATCTGCTGCAAATTGATAAGAATGGAAATGCATTGGAAGATGTCCGAACGTAATCTTTTGTTTACACAGACTTTTTCGGTTTACCTGGGAACGCATGTTGTACTCACAACCCTAAGAACATGATGTTTGACAAACTGGAGCAGAGTTTTCGGACCCTTTGATGTCCTATCGCGCCGCAAAGATTAAATGTTATCCAGGATATTTTTCAGCTATTTATTTTCCCACGAACAAAGAATGTTGCTATTTTGTTAATAATTTTCCAATGAGTCACATGATTCTTTCAACCAATCACGTAAGATTTTACAGAGTGTACAAGCATAGGCACACTCACATATATATCTATATAAACAGATTTCACCTTGATTTTCCGCTGGCTCTTTAGTGTCTTTATCATGAACAACATGGATCCTAACGCGTGTAAAAGAT
>NW_021681055.1:80114-80426 GCF_001412515.2 Diachasma alloeum
GACAATCGAAAGAAATTAATGCATTATTGAAGGGGAGTGCGAGTCATAGTGAGAAAAGACGTTTAACTCACATGTTAGGACGACTGAAAGCGTTCTATGCAAGGTTCAGAAACTTGGAAGTGATAGGAGGAGACTTAAGGGGTAATTTAACTAATAGAGTTCAATGGGAGGACGTACAAAATGTTTTTGAGGGTCGTATGAGAACCGGTGTAATCATTAACGTGAAAAATCCAGACATACCCAAATTTTTAGATGATGCTAGACGAATGCTCTGTGTACGATTTGAAAAATGCATTGAAACAAAAAGGAAGT
>NW_021681055.1:80521-81246 GCF_001412515.2 Diachasma alloeum
CAAATTTTTAGATGATGCTAGACGAATGCTCTGTGTACGTTTTGAAAAATGCATTGAAACAAAAAGGAAGTTTGAAAGTGAATGTAGTATTAACATGTAAATATGAAATTAATCGAGATGAACATCTTATTGAAGAAGAAAAATATTTCAATACAAAAAATGAAATAATTCTTGATTCAACTGATATTAGGCGGTGGTTTGATGAACACATAAGAGAAAAACTTCTAGCGAAACGGGATGAGTTCCAGGAAAAAGACTCTGGCTGGAGATTAGTTGACGTAATTAATTTAGAAGTGAACATACATAAATATAATCCAATGCGCGGAGGATCCAGCTTCGTTGAACTACCTGAATGGATTAAAAAAGAAACATGCTNAAGAAACATGCTGTCGTGAACGTTCAAAATAAAGACGATGCCTACTGCTTCTTATGGTCCATTATGGCCGCTCGCTGTAACGTTCGAGATAAGCAACGAACAAACTCATATCCCTCTTTCAGCACTGTCATGAAAAGCTTTGGTAACTTCAATTAAAAGACATTCCAAAGTTTGAGAAAATGAATGAATTGTCGATTAATGTATATGGAATTGATAGTGACGGAATCAGAAAAAAAAATGGATTGTGCCACTTTACTTCAGCAGAAATCGTCCAACCGCACTGCAAGAGGAAGAAAGAATAATTCACCTTCTCATGATTGAAAACGACGACATCCTCGATGGTGAACAG
>NW_021681056.1:0-3624 GCF_001412515.2 Diachasma alloeum
TTTCCGGTTATCGACAAATTTATGCTCGGGCCCTATCATACCAACAGTTGCATACGCTCCATCGTAGTCCATGCGCCACCGCTAAGATTTTTGTTGTTGAACACTTTACATTGGCCCTGTTCATCTCCCCTATAATCTCTAATTAAAGCTACTAAAATTCATTAATAATTGATAGATTTACATCCATAATCGTTCCAGGTATCATTTACCCTTTTTTACACTAAAACAAGTAGCCACCTAACAGCCACCTAATTAGGTGGCTGTTAGGGGGCTGTTAGGTGGCTATTTGCTCCCTAGAGACCATAAAACTATATAAACTGACAGATTTTTACATTTTTTATCATTTTCCCCCCGAAAATGACATTGTTCCTCATGATATGACAATAATATTTTCGTCAGATTTTGACATATTGCCAGGGCTCATCAAATGTCAGAATTTCTTAGAAAATGACTTATTTTGTCATAATATGATATATTTTTTTGTCATTTTCTGTCCTATTTCAGCTTGTCATAAACTGTCAGAATCCGTCAGTCAATGTCATAACCTAACAGAAAATGTCATAATATCATAGATTATATGACATTTATGATGTCATAGGATGTCCGATGATGACATATTCTGACAATCATCTGTGGTCAGAATACCGTCAGAAAATGCAAGAATATGTCAAATAATGTCATCGAAGGGCATATACTGTCATAATATCACAGATTATATGATATTTATGATGTCATAGGATGTCCGATGATGACATATTCTGACAATCATCTGTGGAAAGAATACCGTCAGAAAATGTAAGAA
Organism: Diachasma alloeum; assembly: GCF_001412515.2. Taxonomy (NCBI): domain Eukaryota; kingdom Metazoa; phylum Arthropoda; class Insecta; order Hymenoptera; family Braconidae; genus Diachasma; species Diachasma alloeum. The sequence goes on from NW_021681056.1 coordinate 803, forward strand.
TATGTCAAATAATGTCATCAAAGGGCATATACTGTCATGATATCTCAGAGTATATGATACTTATGATGTCATCGGATGTCCGATGATGACATATTCTGACAATCATTTGTGGTCAGAATACCGTCAGAAAATGTGCGAATATGTCAGATAATGACATTGAAAGGCATATACTGTCATGATATCTCAGAGTATCTGATACTTATGATGTAATCGGATGTCCGATGATGACATATTCTGATAATAATCTATGCTCCGAGTACCTTCAGAATAGTACATTGTTTTACTGGTGCATAAAGTGCAACTTTTCCCCACACATGCATAACACATACTATATTTCAGCTGGTGTTATGAAAAAGAACAAATAATGCCATTCGCCTCTGAAATCACATTTGATTTGTAATCATTAATTCAATTGCCAAGGAAAAATTAAAGTACATAATATTATTGATTTGATTTTATTAACTTCATTTGATTGAATTCGGATACATTATGGTTATCTCATTATAAATCAGTCAGCAATCCTTTCGGTATTTTTGCAACATAGTTTCCTTTTTCTGTACACATGAAGACACATGGATTTTTCAAATTTTTCGGCTCACACATACTCAATCGTTCAGTCAATTCACATTCTTCAATATGGTTTATCTCTACTACAAGACTGCCTGAGGGATAATATTTCTTCGTTTCTATTTCCAAATGTTACTCAGAATGGTTGAGTGGTAAATTTTCTGACGACAGAAAACTTATGGAGGAGAATCATCTCAATACGTACTTGAATCGAGTCATTGACGGAGCACGAAAGAGGCTGAAAAGACGTAGGGGGGATAAATCATAAAAATGAAGTGGGGTATGAGATGTATTAATCGAGAGTTTAATAACTTTAAGTGCAAACTGGTTAAGTTTACAGTTTTTTTATGAGCAAAACGAGTGCGTAGCACACTATAAAAAATAAAGGTATTGCCAAATATTCACCTGCACATTATCTTTCCACTGCCCTTTCAGCTTTCAGGAAATATTTCGGCCAGAAAGTGTTCAAAACTGTCATAATCTGACCGATTAGGACAAGATTTGAGTGGCAAAAAAAAGGCCTAAAGTGTCAGGATTTGTCATAATCTGAACGATTATGACAAGATTTGACCGATATCAAATGGCAAAAAATGTAAGAATTTATCAAATAATAACATTTATTCTCAGGACAAGGAACAGAATATGACAAAATCGGTCATAATTCAAACGTATTCATGAAAAAATGACAATTAATGACAAATTCGATCATTCCGGGCTGTCATTTTCTGTGCAAATGTACCAATAAATGACATCATTCATCAAAATTTGGCAAATTTATGTCGGAATATAATATATTCTGACATATAATGCGATGAAATGCTATCAAATGACGACTTTGAGCTCAAGAATAGTTAATATATTATATCATATGATGACAGAATTTGTCAGAATTTATAAGATGTTATCATATTTCTGATGAGAAATTCTGACATTATCTGACCAACCCGTCCCAAATTCCGATCATATTTTGTCAATTTCTGACGAGATTACTCAGATTCTGACAGAATATGACGAATTCGGACAAATTCTAATAAATTCTGACATAATTTCTACGCAATTTTCGGACATAATCTGTCAGAATTTGACATTTTATGTCATAATTTGTCAAAATCTGACGACCCGTTTTCCACGAGGGATGTTTATTGTTTCCCATCAATAACGCCCGTATAATTAACATTGAATTATTTTCTGATCTTCGATACCAGCATCATTTCCAGCAGAATATATATTGATCCTCAATTTAAGTTTTCATGGATTTCGATGCATCTCCGGCTGATTGTCGATAGAAATTTCCATTCCTTTTCAATAAAAAAAAATTCATGGATTTTCAAAAGAAGTTGTTATCATTTCCCATAAATTTCTCCTTAGTATTACCATAGAAATTTGTATACGTGAAATAATATATTGATTCGAATCACCTTACAATAATAACGTGATGAATCATATAAAATCAATCATAGTAGTAGAGGCGCGGAGCGCGCCTTTGATCTCGTATAATAAAAAGGAGATTAATAAGAATATTTCTTATTGTTTATTGAAATTGTTTGATATTCACTTCGAAATATTGTGCACAAATTGGTATTAATTCTTAGCAACATTGTCGCTCGAGGGATCGACAGAGCTTCACTCGCACCGGACGGCACGGCGCCGCTTTTCTGTCCGTTCGACGTTTCTTTTCTTTCTTTAGCTAAACAAATTTTTGCAGATAAAAACGGATAACGCCAACGCTGAATAAAAGGACTGAACTAAGAATTCTAATTTTTTCAGAATTTTTAAGCGTCCAGAAACATACCAAAATATAAAAAAACGAAATCGGACGACGATTCATTTATTCGCATTATATTCAGGCGAACCATTCATAACGGATGGACGAGGAAGAGGACATCTATAAGTTTTGAGATCACACCAAGACACTTTCTCTGAAGTCACTCAGACATAGACACATGATACCGTTGAAATTTTGCGTTCGACATTCGCGATCGGACCCCCTCTACTGGGTTCCCACTATGTCGTAGTGAGGGGGCTCGGTCGCGGGCGGTGGAGGTCTTAAGGACTACCGCTGCCCGCGGTCGCTAAGAGGAGTCCACCCAATCCATGTGTGTGAGCGGCGTAAGCCATGGCCTCGGCCATACCGTGCCTAAGGATGCGTGGCACAGGGGGAGCTGTGTCGCTAACGGTGCCTCTCAGAAACCTGGGCGACCTCTGAGAGTAGTCTTGGGTGTAACCCACCCGAGACAAGCCAAGCCCTGGGCAAT
>NW_021681056.1:6418-7906 GCF_001412515.2 Diachasma alloeum
AAACTTGCAGAACAAGAAGACTGCAGACTGTGCGGAGGCGATAAGGAGGGCGTCATCCACATTTTATGTGAATGCCCCCTATTAGCACTCCGTCGCTATAAAATCTGGGGCCAGGCTTTCCTGAAACCAGAGGACTTACAACAAGCGGCTGTCACCAGCCTTATTAGCCTAGTGAGAAACACAGGGCTGGGGCTGTGTGACTGACCGAAACTAAGGCGGAAGTTACAAAAGATCGTATGATTTAGGTGACTCTGGGCGCTTTAAGTGACCAGCCGCACTTTTTTATTCTATTCTATTCTTCGCGATCGGAACGTATATGTGGGATCTATCAAGTCGTCTCTAGACTAACTACCCTTAGCGGGCAACCAATGAAATCACTGGGTTCACTCCTAGGGATCTCATTGGTTGCCTCTTAGTGATCTCATGGGTTGCCAAGAATAGTTAGTTTAGAGATCACTTGGTAGCTCCCGCGTCTGTGTTGCGATCGCGATTGACTTGACTTGACATTGAGTATTGCAATTGTTTACTTTTACCAAGAATATATGAGAAAGCCAGAAGTCCTTAGATAATCGGTTTTTCTGTTTCTTTTTCGTTCCTACACACATGAAGCAACACCACCGTCTCTTATAAACTGTATCACTTTGCAGAAAATTTTCAATATCTCTATCAGTCATTCCAGGGGCAGGCTTATGCGAAGATTTATTGTTTGGATCGTTCAATGTCAATAAGCACCCTGGTGATCCAGGAGCCACGGTACTTGCGTGGCTGTTGCGTGGCTAATAGGATTATTTTCTGGAGCTAAAAAGGGGGAAATGATATCTGAAAACACAATAAACGTGGATAGATGAATTATTAGTTTATATTTGCAATATTTATAACATTGTTTTCTATCAATTGATTGAAATTAATGTGAGTGTATATAATGATAAAACAAGACCCGTAGGGAGAATGCCGGGAGATGGCGGCAGTGTCGATATGCCAACGGGGTCGGTCAAGTTGACAGGATTCGCAGCCAGAATAAATGAGACCCCAACAGAGATGGGGCGCCACGGTTGATTCTAACGGCTGGGCGAGCTGCCTGTGCTGGTAACTCGGCAGTAGGGCCAGAAGAAGAATATCCATGGATTTTTTGAGTGGGGGACAAGCATATGAGTGGGAATTACGTAGAGTGGGGGTATCCTGGGCAGGGAATACATCTGCTAGAAGCCCTAAGCAGTCCCGCTGTCACAGGGGTAGGTTCGAAGGGGGTTTTATGTGCTCCTTGTCCTCAATGTATACTTTATGTTTTTCCGTTAATTCATTCGCCTGCTAATTAATATTAAGGGATGAGACGAGGACTTTTGGATGGAGAATTAGATTCCCCATCTATCAACCTCCGTTTCATCCCTTAATCTTTGTTATAAAAAAATTAAAACTGCGACGAAAGTCACGGTGCTATGAGAAACCCAATGGTTTCTCGGCGCAGAGTGCCACCCCAATAATTCGCCC
>NW_021681056.1:8028-9301 GCF_001412515.2 Diachasma alloeum
CGTACAGCAACCCCCGTTTCATCCCTTAATCTCTGTAATAAAAAAATAAAAACTGCGACGAAAGTCACGGCGCAACACTGAGAGAAAAAATTACCTTTGCCGAAAATATATTTATTCCGCTCAAAAATATCGAAATAACTTCGCCTAATAATATAAGATACATGGAGTCAACGTATAGTTTGATCTAAATAGATAAATAATTTGTCGCCTCAAAATCTGTTTTTTTTCACGTACACAAGTCAAGCGGAAAAGAAGTACACTATTCCGCTGATTACAAAAAAGCTTCGTAAAAGGTTTCGAAATTTTCTGTGAATCAGAGGTTTGATCTTCTCAAACTTATCCGTTTGTGACCTCAGAACTGGACTTTGATTTCTCACTCAATAACTATCAATGGCGGGGAAACAAATGAGTAATATTGGAAATAATAGAGAAAGTCGCAGTAGAGATTATACAGTCGTATTTTTGCTGAAAGAATGTTTTTTCTGTCAGCTCAAACTTTTGCTTCAGGGAAAATTTTTTGGTTTGCAGTCAAACCGTTTATTATCATGATATTTGAATCTTGTTATTCTACTCGAAAGAATATGTATTCATATGCCCCTGTCAGATTTTCAAGTGGAAAGAATAAATTTTTTGCTGCAGAATATTTTCTCGTGAGGAATAATAATCTTGAGAGCAGAAAATTTTGTACAGGTGAACAGTTATCTTTTTGACACTGCTGCTACGTTCACCTCGTGTCGAAAAGTGCCTTTTCGTTTACTCGTAAACGAAAAGTCTTTTCGTTTACTAGTAAACGAAAAAAGGCACAGGTTCGCCACTCGCTGAACGTAACATCACTGTCAAAAACTATTGTTCGACACATGTGAGACAGGAATTTTCAGCTCATGTGATTGGCAGCCGTCGGCTTCACCTCGGGCCGCCAACTTCACACTCGTGAAAATTCTGTCTCACTTGTATCGAAATATACTATTTCGGCAAAGGTAATTTTTTCTCTCAGTGAATGAAAAACCTAATAATCTCTCGGCGCAGTGACTCCCGATAACTCGCCCGCTAATTAAAAAATCGTCTCTCCCCGCCTAATTAACCTTAAGGAATGAAACCAATGCTGTTCAATGGAGAATTAAATTCCCCATACAGCAACCCCCGTTTCATCCCTTAATCTCTGTAATCAAAAAATAAAATTGCGACGCAATTTACGGTGCTGTGAAAAACTTGATGGATAACTCGCCCGCTAATCAAAAAATCGTCTCCCCCCTCCTAATTAATATTAAGGAAT
>NW_021681056.1:9755-10146 GCF_001412515.2 Diachasma alloeum
AATATGAAAAACTTAATGGATAACTCGCACGCCAATTAAAAAATCGTCTCTCCCCTCCTAATTAACATTAAGGAATGAAACCAATGCTGTTCGATGGAGAATTAAATTCCCCATCCNACTCGCTGAACGTAACATCACTGTCAAAAACTATTGTTCGACACATGTGAGACAGGAATTTTCAGCTCATGTGATTGGCAGCCGTCGGCTTCACCTCGGGCCGCCAACTTCACACTCGTGAAAATTCTGTCTCACTTGTATCGAAATATACTATTTCGGCAAAGGTAATTTTTTCTCTCAGTGAATGAAAAACCTAATAATCTCTCGGCGCAGTGACTCCCGATAACTCGCCCGCTAATTAAAAAATCGTCTCTCCCCTCCTAATTAACAATAA
>NW_021681056.1:10342-11302 GCF_001412515.2 Diachasma alloeum
TTCGATGGAGAATTAAATTCCCCATCCATCAACTCCCGTTTTATCCCGTAATCTCTGTAATCAAACAAGAAAAACTGCGACGAAAGTCGCGGCGCTATGAGAAACCCAATGGTTTCTCGGCGCAGTGACTCCCGACAACTCGCCCGCTAATTAAAAAATCGTATCTCTGCTCCTAATTAACATTAAGGAATGAAACCAATGCTGTTCGATGGAGAATTAAATTCCCCATCCTTCAACCCCCGTTTCATTCCTTAATCTCTGTAATAAAAAAATAAAAACTTCGACGAAAATCGCGGAGCTATGAGCAACCCAATGGTTTCTCGGCGCAGAGTGCCACCCTAATAATTCGCACGTTAATTAACAAATCGTGTCTCCCCTCCGATTTAACATTAAGGAATGAAACCAATGCTGTTCGATGGAGAATTAAATTCCCCATCCATCAACCCCCGTTTCATTCCTTAATCTCTGTAATAAAAAAATAAAAACTGCGACGAAAGTCGCGGCGCTATGAAAAACTCAATGGTTTCTCGGCGCAGTGACTCCCGACAACTCGCCCGCTAATTAAAAAATCGTATCTCTGCTCCTAATTAACATTAAGGAATGAAACTAATGCTGTTCGATGGAGAATCAAATTCCCCATCCAGCAACCTCCGATTCATTCCTTAATCTTTGTAATCAAAAAATAAAAACTGCGACGAAAATCGCGGCGCTATGAGAAACCCAATGGTTTCTCGGCGCAGAGTGCCACCCCAATAATTCGCCCGCTAATTAAAAAATCGTCTCTCCCCTCCTCATTAACATTAAAAAATGATACCAATGCTGTTCGATGGAGAATTAAATGCCCCATCCAGCAACCCCCGTTTCATCCCTTAATTTCTGTAATCAAAAAAAAAAACTGCGACGAAAGACGCGGCGCAATGAAAAACCTAATGGTCTCTCGGCGCAGTGACTCCCGATAAC